>NC_087217.1:15070967-15103467 GCF_015104395.2 Macrobrachium nipponense
CATTACGGACGCAAAGTCATTATATAAAATATACTGAGAGAGAGAGAGAGAGAGAGAGAGAGAGAGAGAGAGAGAGAGAGAGAGAAGGGGGGGGGGGGGGGCAGCAGGCGGGGGGCGGGGGGTGGGGCCCAGGCCAGGTGGATCATGTAGTCCCACTTTTTTTCATTAAGATTGATGCCTTTCGGGTACATTCTTTGACGCAGCAATATTTAACGCTTAGTTAACTGAAGTCTCCTACGTATATTGGTGGAGGAAGTGTTGAATTACCCGACCACGTATTCTTTCCTTCGTTTATTTTCCACTGATATTAAATTACTTAATTATTTTGAAGCTTGCAGAATTGTTTGGATGAAAATACCAAAGTTTGTAGTTTTATTGTTTGTTCGCATTTTATCCAATGCCTTTTGTGTTCTGTTGCATTTTACGAGAAAATGCAAATTTGATAGTAACCTCTTGCCTGTCAGAAGCTTAGACCTGAAACAACACATAGGTTATAAATGTGGGAAGGTGTTGCCTGACGGGCGTTATTTGGCCGCCTTGGGGGAGAAGAAATTTACAGCCTAACAGAAAAGTGATCAAAATATTATCTATAAAAAAGAGAGGGAGTGAGAGACATAAGTCACATTATGGTGCAGAAAACTAGAAACTAGAGAATAAGAGTGTTGCAGTGTTGCAGACGCATTGCCTTTAATTCGTTCCTGTGGAAAAGGGAAGGAAATCAGAAACACTCCAAATGTGAGGGACAGTTAGTTTTTAAACTACGGTTGATTATGGCCAATGAAACTAGGGTTGTGTTCAGATTCCTTATTTCAGCTGCAAAAGCTTTATCTGGGCTTTGTATCGGTTCAAGTTTGAAAAACTGCTCCTCATATTTGGGATCTCTCTCTCTCTCTCTCTCTCTCTCTCTCTCTCTCTCTCTCTCTCTCCAACAAATAAAGATTATTATCATTAATGATAATAACTCAGTTGGTATTTTTATCAAATCAACCTTCTAGTGTTATAGCCCATTTAGAGGTATTAATAACTTTCAAATACAATTCAGGAATTTGATGGTGAGGTAGATACCACATAGGTAGAATTGTCTTACAGTTGTGCTCTCGAGATCACGTTCGCTGCTGAAAACAAACTAATACAAGATCAAGTGTGAGTAACAAAAATGCATATACTTCAAGGTTGATTATTCAGAAGTGTGCATAGGAGAGAACACGCAACTATAATGATTAAAAGCGAAAGGACTACAGTGGGGACGAAAGGTTTTTAGTAGTCATTACCCAGAGAAACCAAATAAGGTGTATAGATAAATGAGAGTTGAAAAGTTTTGACAATAATTTCTAGTACTAGTCCGCCATTGACTCCGAAATAGGATAGACTAGTGTATCTTTCTAAGAGGGTTGGCACACTGAGGTAGTGTAAAGTGAAGAATAAGACGAAGGAAGGGAATTGTTTGGATGCAAATTCGTTTAGGTAGGACGATGAGATGGGTAAAAGTGGCTACAGATAAAATGTGAAATGGTTTTCCGGATGCAGTTGTGGAATCTTCTGACCTCCAAATGTTCAAGCGAGGATCGAAATCAGTCCTGCTATCTACTGGCGTCTCCTGGATCTAGGTCTTATTTTCTGTTCATTGTTATTTAATTATCATATTTTCATATAACTTCGCTCTCTATGCAAGCTAATTTCCCATTTTCCTTTTTGAGCCATCTTGGGTTTATAGTCTGTTGACTCTGCGATAAGAGTTGTTAGCTGAGGATTTAAAGAAAGAAGAAAGAAAAGCGCTTTGAGAATGGCCCTCAAACTAATAGAAGATATTAAAGAGGAAAGCATATTTTAAACATAACATCTTAATGATTTAGTTAGTAAAAAGCCAGAAGATCTTTTAGCAGAAGTAGAGAAGTTTAGCTATTACAGGTATTAGGCTTTAATAGAAGCAACAGGAAAGCCTGTTTCTTGGTTGGATTAGTGGTGAACAAAAGTGATGAAACCTGTGGTTAGTTGATGAGTGTTTTAATATGAGACATAAGAAATCTTCCTTCTTCCATTCAAGTAGAATATGATTTCAGTAACACGGGTTATGCTGTCTGTCTCGGGGTTTGTGATGTCGAAGCATCAAGTCTCGGGTAGAAGTAGTACAGTTGAGTGGAGAGAATATATATATATATATATATATATATATATATATATATATATATATATATATATATATATATATAGATATGTGTGTGTGTGTGTATCTGTGTACGTATACGTACATGCTTACAGACACATACAATCATACAATGTATACTATATATATATAATACTAATATATATATATATATATATGTGTGTGTGTGGTGTGTGCGTGTGTACGTATACGTATACGTACATGCTTACAGACACACATACAATGTATATATATGTGTGTGTGAGACTTGAACGATGAGTGCATTTACGCTTCTGTGCTTATCTGATGGGGTTACGGAGTAAGGGAATTATGAACATAGATTTAATTCTTGTGTTAATGTTTTTTTTTTCTAACCCAAATGGGAATTCGGATATTTCTTTCAAACGAATGAGATGGAAAAAAATCACCCAGACCTTGTTTTATGTTTTAGAATGAAACGCGATATCCTTTTGAAAAGGTCTTTTTGATATTAATCTCCTGAACTGCGCTGAATGATAATATTTGATGGAGCGGCTGACGGTAAAGATAAGTATTGATAATTTTAATAAGGATATGCTAAGGACGAGGGTAACACTGACAATACTTGAGGTAAAAATAAGTGTGAAAATAAATCTATATTAAAAGATAAAATCTGATATGTCGTGGGTGTCGGTAGCTTTTATTATACGACATAAAATTATAATTGCAGTATGTGGTTAACATAATGCATACATTTAAGATTCCCTTAGATGGCAGCAGTTTTTTTTTTATTTCTTGTTACCTGAAACCAACAATTCTTGCCCTTCTCTTCTTTCCTTTCTTAGAATTGAAAATATATAATGAGAGAATAAGTGATACCTGTCTCTGCAGGTTATAGGGGGAGAAATTATCCGTCATTAATGTAATGCGATATTAGATGCACATTGGTAGTTGTGTTTCTTTTGGGAAAAGACGATTATGCTCTTGTCATTTCGTACAGTGAACGAGGGATATGTTTTCTAGTTTCTGGAACCACTTCAGGATGACAAAAGATCTATTCACAATGTTTCCTCACATTTATCCTGATTTCCTGTAATTTCAATTTGCTCCCACGAGAACAACCTTTGTCTTTTTTATGGATATACATTCGATTGAAAGCTGCTTCGGTAGTTGCAACTTTACATCAGTTATTATCATTAATTTTATTCACAACATGATCCCTATTCACTTGGAATAAGCCCACCAAAGGGGCCCTTGACTTTAAATTCAGGCTTCCAAAGAATATGGTGCTCATTAGGAAGTAAGAGAAGGTAAAGAGAATTACAGAAAGAAGAGGTAGTTGCCAACAGCATGCGAGTGAGGGGCGGGGAACCACCCACTCACTTGGAAACTACATCTTTTTTCCGGCATCCTTGCTGTGCAGACTTTGGAAACACTTTTTATCGTGGCTGTCCTTGGAGCTAACTTGAGAATTTTCTGCTTTGAATGGTTGAGGACTTTTTTTATTTGTTATTTTTTTTAAGTGATCTGGTTTTGACTGTTTCAGAGAATGATGGCGATTGATAATTCTGCTTATAGAAAGAACTGTCCACTTTTGTCGGTAATTAAAAGTTACCATAATGTGGGGACCTTGGAGAAATTATTTTCCGTTAGGAAGGTAGGTAGGTTAGGATTAACACTGCTGATGTATCGTTATCAATAATAAAAACAGTCAACGAAATAGACCGCGGTGGAATAATCGTCATTCCGGAATAGGTACACCAGTGATAGCACATTGGACAGCGTCTGCAAACGAGTCTGTAGTAAATGATATCCTATAGTAAACAATTGGTGAATCATTTTACTAAAAATCTCGGCTACTCTTTACTTGGGTTATTTCAGGCTATTAGACATGCGGCAATGCATATATATTAGCTTAATAGCCTAACCAGGAAAGAGCTTAAGCACAAGTCCACAAGGTATACTTTGTTTATTAATATGAGTAGAAATGATCCTCCTTTGAGCTCGAATGCAGTTATTCATGAAATTGAGTGAGAAAAGGAAACCAGTCCAATTAGTAATGGATGGAATTGATTGTTTGCTCTAGAGGACATGAGGAACTGCAGTGAAGACTGGGACATAAAAATTTATTCAGGCGCAAGTTTCTGGATATTTTAGTTCGACGAGCTCATCACCTGTACTGTGGCTGAAAATTAAAGACTGAAAACACTAAAGGCAAAACCTTTGTAAACGTAAGACCAAACTCATCTTAATTGTTTTCTTGATGCATTGGTGGTTGTTGTTTTAGATTAAAGTAGCTTGTACTCTGGTGCAGGCTGCTGCTTCTGGAGCAACCTGGAATTATGAAGTTTTGAAAACTTTTGCTGCACAGTTCCAAACGCCCCTGACGACTGATGTAAACCAGAAACACAATAAAGCAACTTTCTCGAATCTACCACTTCCAGGAGATATCTCAGATGCTGTAAGCCGCTTAGAGGAATTTTAGAGTTGCTTGCATTAGTCCTAAACCTGCTTGTGGGATATGAAGTCTGCTTTAAGAGCCTCTGTAGAATTTTTAAGAGCCGCTTAAAGGAATCGTGATACTTCAGTAATCCGCTTTAAGAAATGGCAAGAGATGTTTGAAGGTGTCTTTCAGCTGCTTAAGGAGATTTTTTAGATGCCTTTGATAAGCTTGAAGCTTCTGAAATCTGAGGGATATTCAAGCTTTTTAATGAAGTTTGAGAGGTGGTGAATAGAATATTTAAGCTGCTCGGAGACATTTTCAACATAGAAAAAATCTGAGGCTATTTGAGACATCTTCGTAGTTTTCAAGTGCTTAAAGGGAATGTTAGAGATTGTGTAAACATTGATGGTATTTAAGGAGTTTCTATATTAAAACTTTAAACTACATAAATATATCGCAAGAGGTTTATTGAATCTTAAAGATGCTTTGGGAAATAGTGATGTTGAAAGAAGTTAAAGACTTCGTAAGCGTGTAAAGATGTTAGACTTACTATTAGGCGTGAAAGAGGTTTAAGATTGGTGAAGCGAATTATGAAGCAAAGTTCTAGAATCTCTTAAGTTGTTCAGTGGAATCTCGAAGAATCGTCCAGGAATAATAAACATTGTTTTATATATTCTTTGAGGGACTTCCTGAATTCTAGCATCTCTCCTAGCGATTTTGTTTATTTATTTTTTTTAGGACGTGGTAAAATTACTGATGAACATTTTAAAGCAGTTTTATTTATTCTATAATTTGCTTCATAAAATCGTGAAGTTACACAAGAGCAGTTTCTTTATGGATGCCCTAACCTACTTGAGGGAACCTTAAACAAAAGTCCTAAGGTAATCTTAGAGCTAATAATTCTAGTTATAATTCGTGGGCAGAGATTACATGTTTTCACTCGCACTTAATTACATAGTATACCTTTATTCCTGTATTCATTCATTTGTAGTTCTGAAGCTATTTGTAATAGTGAATATTTTCGACAAAAAAAATTTCCATTTTTTACTTGTTCTTGATATATGCTCGTATCACTGTTTGACCTGGTTACGAAAATAAAGTTCTCAGCTAGCCTGCAGAGTGGTTTTGTTGATCTGATACAATGTTTTTATTTTGAACTGCATGCGTAAATGATGTTCCAAATCAGGAAGGCAATCAGCAAAGTAAAAGGTCGCGCGCACACCACACACACACACACCCATATTATAATATATATATATATATATATATATAGATAAAATATAGATATATATATATATATATATATATATATATATATAATATATATATATATATATATATAAATATATATATATATATAATATATATATATATCTATATATATATATCTATATATATATATGTATGGTAATATCATGTGTGTGTGTGTGTGTGTGTACATTATTTATGGTGGGTTGGATCAATATATTTGTGCATTTATGTACTGCTTAGTACCCTTTTTTGTATGTTAACATGAATCTGACTCTTCCTAACCATAAAACTATCATTTCTACACGAGGTCTGTCCATTTCCTGTCCATTACCTTGCTCTAACAGGATTTGCACACAGGATAGACGCATCCAACCCATGTGTATCCCACTGTTGAATATTCAGCGATCTCAGTGAGGGCTTAAGCAAAGAGACTTCCCTCCTCTTCTTCCTCCCCCTTTCCCCTCCTTCCTTACCCAACTTACCCAATCGAAGCGAAGGTCACATGCTTACACAATCGGAGTCAATAGTGGTTGCCTGTTGTTTCAGTCGTGACAGTGATTGGGTCAACGGAACACAAAATATCTAGGACCAGAATTGGCCAACGAAACCAAACATTAAAAAATGATAATAATAATAAGGTCCAAACTGAGATATAAACTATGCACCAGCGACTCTTAAGAAAAGGTTACAAAAATTGAAATAAGACCTAAGAGCTAAACCGAAAATAGTAATAACAAAATAATAGCATAATAAGAAACACGAGCCAATAACCAGAATGGAAGGGCATGCCATCGTCATTAGCATAATCAGATAAACCTGTACATCCCTGACCAGTCCATATGAAACTCCGGATTAACAATACACACAAAGGAAATTTTTTTTCTTAAGGGGAAAGTTTCTGGATTTCATGACTGGTGGTCGAGGAAACTGGCGACATTATAGAACGGGGGTTCCACGAACTCATTGTAATAATGGTGATGGTCATTTGAGTTCATTTTGAGTTATTGTAATAATGGTGGTGGTCATTTGAGTTCATTTTGAGTTCATTGTAATAATGGTGGTGGTCATTTGAGTTCATTTTGAGTTCATTGTAATAATGGTGGTTGTCATTTGAGTTCATTTTGAGTTATTGTAATAATGGTGGTGGTCATTTGAGTTCATTTTGAGTTCATTGTAATAATGGTGGTTGTCATTTGAGTTCATTTTGAGTTATTGTAATAATGGTGGTGGTCATTTGAGTTCATTTTGAGTTCATTGTAATAATGGTGGTGGTCATTTGAGTTTAGAGTTCATTGTAATGATGATGACGGGCATATGAGAAAAGCGAGCTTAGACCATGTCCCTCAAGACATACGCTTACTGTGAAAAGGTAGTATTCGACCATGTACTCCCACCTTATGAAGAGATGTATGGGTGGGGGAGGGGGTTATTTGACCTTGACTCTAACCGTTAGAGTCAATGCCTAACAGGAAGTCATCTTTAAAAGGTATACATAATGGAGAAGAGGTTTACTCGATAATAGAGGTCTTGACATACGTTAACCCTCCCTCAATCACCCATAATGGGGTTGGGGTTACTCAACAAATGGATATGCCCCCAGCCCATTACTGTTATTTTCATCAAGAACTTTCACCAAATACAACAATTTATCTTGGTTAAGTTCTCACGTGAAATAGACTAACGATATTTTACCATCGGGTAAGTTTGGTGGATTTTTATTTGCGAATGCGAACACGCAGTGGGTTGTGAAATATTGGAAATATTGGTTTAGCGCAGATAACCGCATTAATCTTCATTCTCCTAAAACATATACGTTTATTTTTTTTTATTCATCGACGTAGAAAATCCTTTGTGGGGGTTGTTGTTTAGCAACATGCTTCATCTATCCTGATTTAGTGAAATTTAATTTATTCTTACTATTTTACAATTGCCAGTTCGGCTTTCTTCATTCATTAACAAACTATTAACTGACTATGTGATTTACTGCACTTTACATGTTTGGAATATATTTCAAGTAATTTGATAGATGTACTGAGACATTACTGAGATATTCAAGAAAATATTTTAATAGAAATTAAGGTTATTTGGCTGAAAAATGTCGCTTTTTCACCATACGACAAGAAAGCTTCAAGGTTAATCAGTAAGTCAGCCGTTTTGCATAAAAACACCCTCCATCATTGCTGAACCTTTATAACATTCCATCTTCAACTTGTTTAACGTAATAGCCTCCTCTCTGGCCCCTTTCAACACAAGTTTTTCTTTCACTTCGTCTTTGGTCATCCGACGGGTCTTCACTGTAATTTCCAATCCGAAAATCATTCCAGTTCTGTATTTCCAAACCACCTGAAACTCGCTCATCTCGACCAACTTCCAAACAGCTTCAATTTCTGTGTCATTCCTAATGCCTTTAATTACTTGCTTATCAAGTGCCACGACCCTTTAATTAATGTAAACGCTTCCATCTCCTCCAGTCGTGGTTGGCTATTAGTTCGTGATGTCAGGGTCCAGGCCTCATCACCCCAAGTCAAAATTGGTGTCCGTTGAAAATTAGAGATTCTTTTGTCGAGAATTTAGCTTTAGTGGATTTTATTGTTTCCTCTGAGGCTAATTTTTTTTTTTCGACAGGCTTAAACTAATTTATGTCCATTTGGATGCATTTTTCAGCAGGCTTTGAAAAGTTTGTCTAATAATGATCTTTGTTTTTCAACATTAAGCCATTAAGCCATCCTCCCTTACAGGAGTGTCATAAGAGAAAAAAGGCCACAACACTGTAAATTTATAGCCGCTCCATGCACCTATACAAACGGCTCTTCAGCATAGCGCTGAACCAATCTACTCACGAACTTCTCTGTTCGGAATCATTGCTAAGCTTGCAGTGGTCCCCGCTGTAATTACAAACACGTGCTATTATATACTCAGTTCCCTTTTGTGTAACGTGGCTGAGTGGGTGACATATTGGCCTCATATTTCTGTAGTCATTGGTGCAAACTTTAAGACGGAAAGCATTCGTTAGCATATATTTTTATTGTATGATGCCGTATGATGTATATTACTTAGAGCCCTCTTTGGAGGAAGATTAAATGTATCAATTTTCTTGCTGGTAATTAGAGTCAGTGGTGGAACCTCTCCATTTACCTTTCTTGATAGATGAAAAGAGCCGAATCGCCTCATCTCCAGTAGCTCGCATTCCCCTATTTGTCGATGTCCCGCATCTGACCTTCACGAGAGAGAGAGAGAGAGAGAGAGAGAGAGAGAGAGAGAGAGAGAGAGAGACCCTTCCTCTCTCTCTCTCTCTCTCTCTCTCTCTCTCTCTCAAGAACAAAAATGATTACATAACAGCAACTCTCCATCCCCTTCTCCTATTGACCTCTAGACGTAGCTAGACCCCTTTAGGTACAGGCGTACCAGATTTAATGGCCTACGTATGAAGATAAAGAGGTGATAATGTACCCGGTCTTGCCCAGATTCGCCTCTGTATCTAAATGTTCATACGTTTGTGACGTAGAGTACGTTATGTTGCTACTCCAGTGAAATGCTACTTCCCACAGTGAAAGATACATTGCGGGTGAAAAGTTCGTCGCATTTTGCGATCGTACTTTTTCTTATTACCTCCCGCGCCATCATAAACTTTTAAAAGGTTAATAGTAAGGGAAATAAGTTTATTATTAGCAAAGCAGAAGGAGCAGATGAGGACAATTTAAACTGTGATGAAGGTGCTTATGATGGTAAGAGCTTGCACATTATGAAGACGACCTCATGAATAACAGGGCCCGAAAATGACCCTCGTATAGAGTCAAATGTTAGAGATTAAAGTGTATGATTTTCTTAACCATTTATGCACATTTCTGTAACACCTCGCAGATATTTGATTTATCATTAAATTGTATCAGTAAAATACTATTCTTTTAACGTTCTTCATATATTTTATTTATTATAATACATTTTTCCTCTTAAATTGTAAATCCTTACTATTTTGTGAATTTTTCTCTATTCCTGTTTCATGCCCCATTTATTGCGATAACTAGTTACACTCGTAGAGAAAAAGGATAGAAATACCAAACAGACCGATAGAAAAATGTGCTAATGGGCGTCTCCCGTTTAAATACCGATTAAGGAAGAAAACTTCATAAAAGACTAGTAGACAACTATGTAAAGAGCAAAAATAGCAGGTTATATAGTGTGCACTCGAGGGAAATAAAGGCGGCCATGGCGGAAAGAGTAGTTGTGACAGGTCATGCATTGGTAACAAGAGAAAATAAAGCTGTAGGGTGTATAAAAACACCTGTCGAGGAGAAATGTCAGTCAGTTTGCCGATGGAAGTCAGAACTGGAGTACGCTGAGCAAATAAGAATATTGGGAATCCCGTCTAGGAAAGGGGGTTACAATCAACATGCTTGTTTTTAAAATAAAACATATTGATAGACAGTAGAATCCCGTCGTATACTATTTATGAAAATATTGTCCCTTGTACATAGACAGATTCCAAAATGGATAAAAACAATGCACAAAAAACCTGTCACCTTAACCGAACTCATACACGGAGACGAAGTTAGACAGAAAGAAAAAGATAAATAAAAATAAATGACAGTTTTGAAGCTCGCAGGTAAATGGAGCAGCGACACGAAAACAAGTTCGTCAATTAATCGTGTCCTTGTGTTTCTCTTCAAATGGCCAGGAGAGCAATTAGCTATTAGGATTTCCATTTTTGTCTTTTCTGACTGGATGTTATTGCCTCATTTGGCGCGTGTATGTGCTTAAAAACACGATTAGCTTGAAACAGAATCCATTTTTTGGAGTCTTCTTATAGTTTTCCTCTTATGAATTATAACAGTTCCGGTTATTGACGTAAATATTTGCAGTTATGTAATGTGTTAAATAACTTTTATTGTGTTTTTATTTTATTTTAAAGCCAAAGGTTACATAGTTTAGAAATGAGGCCGATAAAAATCTCACGCTGGAATTAAGTCTCCCCTCAAGTGTGTAATTGTGTTTGTGTGTGTGTGTGTGTGTGTGTGAGAGAGAGAGAGAGAGAGAGAGAGAGATGAAACACGTAAAACGTTTACTCTGAAATTCAAGTCTCCAGTGTCGGAGTGGAAGCTTGAAGTGTATACTCTGGATTTCAATCTCCCCTCATTATCAGAGGGAAACCCCAGGAAGGTTTTCTCGTTAATGCAACTACTTACTATACATAAAATTACTCAGAAATTTAGTCTTCCCTCAGTATCAGTTGGAAAACCTAATGAACTTACGCTGGAATTCAATATCTCCTTATTTTTCTGTGGAAAATCCTGGAATGCTTACTCTGGAATTCATCCACTTATTGTCAGTAAGCAGCCGTAAATGGAATGACTCAGGAATCTGTCTCCTCATAGTAACAGTTTGAAAGCCCGATGGGTCTACTGTGGAATTCGGTTTTCTTTCAGTGTTTTCGTGAAACCCTACCGAGATTCAGTTTCCACTCGTTATCTGTGCGAAAGCTTATAGCCTTAATTATTTAGTGTGGCCGAGGGAGAGATGACCGTACACCGTTTTGAAAGTAACGTCTGATGTAATACCTATACGGGACGCTAGCCTCGTACTCGGGAAATCGTCGTTCATACAGAATAATTACTGACGAGCCTTGATGAATAGGGCACACTGTCTCTGTCTGCATCACTGAGCTCTCGTCACGTTACTAAGTGTTTTCCAAATGCGTATGAAGTTCTTATTAGATAACGACCTCGGGATGCTCATCGTACACTTTAATAAACTTCCATTTCTTTGACACATCCTCATCACATGAAATCTGATTTTCCGTGTTGTTGTGCCTCGTCTCGTAAGTCTCAGCGTGTTTATCCTCTCTTGCATCATTAATAATGTTAACTTTGTTAACTCGCGCCTTCATCATCATTTCCCCCTCGTCCCAGACGCTTTTATTCAACGTTCTGTCACATGATAAAAGGAATTTTATTCTCCGGCAGTAGTGGTTTTCCTGCAAAAAGGAGTTTATGCCATGTATACTAGCTCTCTCTCTCTCTCTCTCTCTCTCTCTCTCTCTCTCTCTCTCTTTAACACCTAATCTATATCGCTGCCCGCAACATAAGAGAGAGCGAGAGAGAGAGAGAGAGAGAGAGAGAGAGAGAAAATTACTTCGGACATTCTGAAGTGGAAATAGACTAAATCGAAGTAAAAAGTGCGACTGCTAATGGCAATTTCCAATTCGGCTTGACTAAACGATTTTCACTGTCGCGACGAAGCTGCTGTCTGTGGACGCTTGAAGGGGAACTATTGTTTATCTTTCCTCTCTTCTTGGAAGATTTGCACTAATAGCGTTGACAGACTGATTTGATATCATAGAATGGCTCTCCAACATTTATGGTCTTCGACGCTAAGTGCGTCTGTGAGAAGATTGGTCTAAAATTGTGAAGCAAATTAAGATAAAAAAATGTTCGTATGTTAAGGTGGATGATTTTTCAATGTGAAATTGCTTCGGGAATGCATATGGATAAAGAGAAAAGAAATTAAAATTCCAGGATCCGTTGTCTATGTAAATGTCTTCATTCTTCCAAGAGGGGAGTCTCTGTTCCCTCAAAGGTATATCTTGTGTTTCCTTTCCTTGTTTAATCGTTTATCCCCCCCCCCACCCCCCCCAAACCCCCACCCAGGCCCGCCCCGCCCCGCCCCGCCCCCTTACAGTTATTCTGTATATGATGAAGTGGGAAAGGTTTCCAATAAGTGAGACAGACTGTGGTTCTCACGATTTTTTTTCATTTCCTTTAATATTTTTTCCCATATTCTTTCACCTTAAATATCTCATTTGTGCTTTTCGTTCAAATGGCTACCTCTCACACGTACTTGCTTCCAAGTTGCTTATATTCTTTACAATTGCTCTCTCTCTCTCTCTCTCTCTCTTCTCTCTCTCTCTCTCTCGCTCTCTCTCTCTCTCTCTCATTCTGCAACCAGTATCGCTCCCGACTCATTAGTAAGATATAAGGTGTAAGGTTTCGGACGAGGACGGAGTGACGTTGCTGGCACGTTCCCTTACAACTATTGTGCTTCTGTTTAAGCCAAGCCGTCAATTACGTGGCTGGTGTCAGTTCAGTTTAGTAGGTAACAGCTGTCCGAGAGAGAGAGAGGGAGAGAGAGAGAGAGAGAAATTATCAGGTCGTCATTTGGTGTTTACTCAAAGTATGTAAGGCCGCAACATGTTAAAAAAAAAAAAAAAAAAAAATGTGCCTAAGTCGCCACGGAGCAATCGAGTTATGTTTTTAAAGATCTGAGGGCGGACAGAGAAAGTGCCGACGGACAGAAAAGGGCATCTCGATGCTTTTCTTTTACAGAAAACTAAACTGGGAGAAAAAATAGCCTTAATAGAAAATACAGAAGCAAATGACTGCACTTCCGTCTACCAGAATGAAATAAAAAGAGAATAGCGTTGAGCTAAGACTGAAAAATTCGTGGAATCTAAAACGGACACGTGATCCTCGTCCCATTAACTTGGGAAGAGTTCCTGTATTGGTCCCAGGTTTTTCTTTCGAATTTTGGACTTTTCTTTCGCCGTCGTCGTTTCTTCTTCTATCGAGCAATATGCTTCCCGTCACACAACAAAGAATCGGTTGGTTTACGGTACAAAGAGGTAAAAGAAGATTCTCAGAGGGATTATTGATCTTTTGGTCATGTAACCAGAAAAAGGCGCCGGAACATGCATTCAAAGAGTTCTTTCTCCCATCTCCCCCCCCCCTATCCCCCCTATCCCCCCACCCACCCACCACCAAAAAAAAAAAAAAAATCTTCCAGCAGGTTTTCCCATGGGAATATTCCACGAGCAGGAAAAAAAAAATCTGCAAGATAAAGATCAAAATCCCCAGCCAAGCGGATGCTCAGAGACAAAAGTAAATGAAAATAAGTTCGTGAAAGGAGAAAATATTCTGTATAAACTTTCTCCCACATGACACACGAGACGCTGCGCATCCGTTAAAAAAATAAGATCAGGATAAACGGATCGATGACGCAAAAGAAAAGTTTTGGCATTTTATTGTTTATATTTATTTATTTGTTTATTTTTTTGTTATTTGATCGTTCGCACTTGTCTTCCGATCGCCATAAGAGCTGTTCACTGTTCATATTCTGATATATTCTTGTTCTTGTTGGTTGATAGTGCCTCTTTTGGCGTCTTTGTTTTTGTATGCATACTCGTACGTGTTGTTGAGCAATAAACGCCTTTAAGATATTGTTAGGATGCTGTTCATTATACGTATAAAGTATATAATAGTTTTTCATTGTTTTGCCTTTTTGTTGGTGTTATTCTTAAGGGAGCTCCTTCACAAATATTTCCTTCTACTTTGTGTGTTATTTCCGACTATCTTCAGCCTTGTTGAACTAACATTTTGTGGACTTCGGATTTTTGTCCCGTTCATGTCTTGGGATAGTTAGCCGATCATGAAAAACTATTTTTTTCTCATTTATTTCAATTTTGATAGCTTTTGATAAATTTCAAGTATATTGGATTTTGGATTCCTGAGTCCACCGACAATTATTTTTTCGGAATTTCGTCGTATCCTGAAAAGTATCATTTGTCTTTTACGAAGACGAACCTGTTGTTTTTTACTTGTAAAAAGGTTGTAGCAACAAATGGGCCATGATTTTTACATTTATAAAGAAAATTATTTATTCAGGGAGTTGTGGATTCAAAGGGATCATGTATTCAAAAAATTATTTTATTTGGTGAATCGTTTATTCATAAGGAAATTTTAGTGAATCAAGTATTCAAAAGGTAATTTATTTAGGGAATGATATAATCAAAAGGTAATTTATTAAGTGAATCATGTATTCAAAAGGTAATTTATTATTGAATCATATCTACAAAAGGACGTTTTAATAAATCATGCATTTATAAGGTAAGTTATTTAGTGAATGATGTATTCAAAAGGCAATTTATTTAGTGAATCATGTATTCAAAAGGTAATTTATTAGTGAGTCATACCTCCAAAAGGATTTTTTAGTAAATCATATATTTAAAATGTAATTTATTTAGCGAATCGTGTGTTCAAAAGGTAATTTATGCAGTGAATCGTATATCCAAAAGGACGTTTTAGTGAATCATGTATTCAAAAGGTAATTTAATAGTGAATCGTGTATTAAAAAGGTTACTAATGGATCATATATTCAAAAGGTTAATAATCAATCGAGTATTCAGAAGGAAATTTTGGTGAAGCCTGTATTCAAAAGGTAATTTATTTAGTGAATCATGCATTCAAAAGGCTATTTATGTAATGAATCATGTATTCAACCCAAAGCTAATGGGAAAACAAGAGAAAGCCCAGACTGAAGAGTATTTAATAGCTGTCTCTGTCTGTTTGTTTTTGGGAATAATTCACCCTTCAACATCAGCCCTCTTGTCCTTCTCAAGATCTTATTAGGGATGCCTGGAAGAAGAAATGAAGGCACGCAGGTAACATTTCCCAAAAAAAAAGCATGTTCGTAAAAGTAATAAGTAATGAATCGTTAAAGCCTATAGACAGACATTTTGGTATACCTTTTGTGTGCTTATTTCTGGCACAGCTGATATAATATATTTTATGGCAAATTCCCAGTTGTGTGCATTGTGTACCTGTTTACGCACGCAGTAGTCGTGTTTGAATAATCACCGGTTCCATGCAACGTAAAAACACCGTACAAACAAACAAAACAAACCAACAGGTATGATGTTACACTTCAGTAGCATACCTCTGGCTGTTTCGTTCGTCGCGTTGTGAGACTTCCATTTCTTGGACACACTCCTCACCTATAATCTGGTTTCGTTGTGTTTCCCTACTTCATCTGTCAAGTCTCTCTCAGCGGGTTTATCCTTCCCTGCATGATTAATGATGTTAACTTTGTTAAGCCTCGCCTTCATCATATTTTCCCCTCGCCCGGGTCGTACTTTTATTCTGCGTCCCCTCCGGATACGTTTTCTTTCTGGATCTCTCTCGCCTGATACAGGGGATTTCACCGTAGATTGGGTTCCTATTACGGCAGACCCTTCTTCACCTGTATTTCCGACCCAAATCAGTATATTTCGTTTTCGATAATTTTCTTTTTATGAGGGAACGTAAGTTAGCTCTCTCTCTCTCTCTCTCCTCTCTCTCTCTCTCTCTCTCTCCACACTTACCGCGTGCCTTTATTGTCGATAATAGCTTGCTCTCTCCTTTTGTATGATCACGTACAATTGTGTGTATACTTTTCTGAGCGTAGACTTATAAGAAGGTTAAACCGAGGTATGTGTTTTTCCATAGAAATAACTTCATATTCATAAGTACATATATTTCTAAATATACGCAATATATATATATATACGCAATATATATATATATATATATATATATATATATATATATATGTATGTATGTATGTATATTCATACACACGCATACATACATACATACATACATACACATTACAGTACATAATCCGAGGACTTGTTGTTCCCAGACACAAACAAAAAGGACGAAATGGCGGCTGTCAGTTTCGTGTTCCTATTCTCATTGATGGTTACGATGAAGCTGTTGCATATGGGCTTTTGAAGGCGAGCTATTGTTTGTGCATTAGCTCTTATTGGGAAATGTGCGTCAATAATATTGATGGATTTAGTGTCATTAACCGGCGCTATAATCGGTGGACGTTGACGCTGATTGTTTTGTTAACGTGATTGATGTAAGTTGGGGAAAGTGTAGACTGTGAAGTGATAGATGACTGAGTATGCTTCTGCCAGATCGTTAATGGTAAAATGTTTAAAGGAAATGTTGAGAAGTTTAAGTTATTAGTTAGCCTGAATGGTTTAACTCTTTGTATCGTTTTAGTTGAAGGCGTAAAACCATGTATGAAAATATCTTTACAATTGTATATGGATTTAGTTACAAATGTAGTTAAAATGGCCAACTTGAAATAGTCATTGCTGGTGGTTTAAACTTGGTTGTGATCACTGCATAGGCCCGAAAAGGTTGTGATGTAAACTTGCACTATAAATCTCGGTAGGAAGAGCATTCCAAGTACGTATGTTGATATTAAAATCCTCGATATCATCAATATGTAGATCAGCATAATTTGAAATGAGGACATAGCGATTGACCAGTGTTGACAAGACCTCATTCTGATGCGACAATGGAGACATGATAATCGTACAAGCTCAGAAAAAAAGTAATATGTTTAAGTACAAAATAAGTACGTTGTACGCCGAGTAACAAGAGTGTACAAATCTAGACATGAAGATAACTCTGAGGTAAGATAAAAACTTTAGGTAGAGGAGGATCGTGACAGCTGAATAGGATGATGCTAAGCCGTCTAGGAAATCTATCGATCCTAAACCCGGCCAGAATATGATGGAACTGGGGAAGATGCGTGCATGCAAGGATAAATTGAAACAGAAAACATTTATAGGGTCGTGTTCGAGTACATAAATTCAGTTAAATAAAGGTTGTGTAGAGACTGGTGTCAACTTGCTTAGGAGGACGGAGACTTTTGCGGATTATTGTTGTAAACACTACGATGATACAATGGTTGAGGCTTAATCCACGATTTAGCAGTTGTGAAGTATGAATGTTGCAGAGGATATATATATATATATATATATATATATATATATATATATATATATATATATATATATATATATATATATATACATACTCACACACTCATATATATCCATTGCCTCCAACGACGTGTGAGGCAAAGGGTCTCTGTTATATTCCACCACGAATGTATTTTATCTTCTATAAAGCTCCAGTCACCCGCATCCTTCCTTCTCCTCTCCTAGTAGTCATCATCTATATAGATTTGGGTCTTCCAACTCTTCCGTGCTCACAGAAACCCAGGTGAGGATGGCACGTATACTATTCTCCCAGGGTGTGTTGGGAAGGAATTGTCCCGGCGACTTCCCTCTCCCTTTAAATATTAGCTCATCCATTGGATAGTTTTCCTTATAGGCGTTACTTCTAGCTATGTACTGATATTTGACTCCTAATATTTTTCTTAAAATTTATTCTCAAATCGAGGGTCTTTTAGAGATAGTTTAATAGTAATGCCATGCATGGTTCACGTCCTTTTAACAACGCAGATTTTACTAATCCCTTTCATAACCTTATATAAATATGCAATTGCAGTCTATTGGATTTCCAAATCTTATTGAGCTTGCCATGACTTCAGTAGCGTTTTATATTCCTTCACTAGATTGCAACTCAAGGGATATCGTCCCTACATGTTAGAAAGGTTCAACCTCATTTTTTCAACTAATGCTTCATCCCTGTTTACATATTCTGTCCGTATTGCTTCAGTTGTTCTTAGACGTATTTTGAGCCTCATCTCCTTGTATGGGGGCTTGTGTCCTAAGTGCACCTGGCCGTGTGCACTGTAGGCATTACTAAATGGCATTTAGACCGTCCTTTTGATCCCGAGCTGCACCTATTTCTTAGCCTTCTACTTTACCTATTACATTCCATCTTCCTGCCTTCACTTGTGCGGTCCAGCCTGTTTAAATATTAATTCATTTTCTGGATGTCTTTATATTGCCGTCCAACCACTGCAAGTCCCTTTTTGCGATGACTTTATCGTTGAATGGCTGAAAATGCCTAGTGCTTTGAGTTACAGCCTCGGTTACAAAATTCGTAATGAATTCTCATCTCTCTAGATATGATGTAATTTAGTAAGGAAGCTCTAAATTTTGGAAGGTATTATATATACATTATATACACGTGTACGTATATATATATTCATTTCAAAGCCTAGAATTCTTGTGGAAAATAATGAGAGGCCCAAGGGCTATGCTGCTTACCCGAGCTGCATTGTTGTACTTGCAAATATGTGATAAAGATTTTTCTTTTCTATGTCTATGAACATTTTGATCACTCTTGTGCCACCCTCCTGGTCCTTGGGGCAATGGTTGGAACGAACTTGAAATTTACTAAGCCCAAGGAAACTTTCACTTAATTTTTCTAATTTCCATAGTAATGTTCATTTGTTTTCTAACGACCCTATGTATTTGCTATTTCTTAATTATCCCCTCATGGAAGGATACGTGGTCCTCATTTGAATAACTTGATTCTCCTTGATTTAAGGTTGTTGATGGAAAATTTGGCTGAAAGTGATCCAGTCACTCTGGTGAATAAGTCGACAATATGGAAAGCTTTCGCTAGACAGACTGAAATGCTGACAGACGTCGGACAAGTTTTCGATTAGAAAAGTTCAGCTAAGATTTTCAGTTTGGTTGAGGTAAAAGGTGATCTGTAAAGGTGACAGTGGGAATGTCTCTGATCTATTTCTTTTTTCTCGCAAACCCAACAGATCCATATCGTTTCTTGTTGTCCAAAGATTGCACAATGTCAGAACTCTCTCGCGTATATCAGGATTATTGACATTGCTCCCTGTTTTCTCTCTTACCATGTTGATTACATATTCCAGTTGAATATTTCTCGTTTTACTTGAACTGATTTGTTAATACTGATATACTTCATTTTCCTTATTCGATTATAACACAATTTGATCATTGTTGTCGAACTGCTGATATAATTTTATTTCATTCATTCATTTATTTCTTTATAAAAAACGTAGTGGCAACGTATGACGAGTTTTCCTATTAGATTTCAGCTATAATAATCCCTGAAAGGTAGATGAAATATTGCTTCATCGCTCTGACTCCGAATAGTGCAGTTAAAAGCAAATCCATTACGTGTGGAATTGGAAAGGTAATCATTTTTGTCCTTTTTGATAACCAGATACTTCTGTTTATTCGTTCACTTTGTTTCATTATTTATTTGATTATTCAGACAGCAGTTTTTTTACCGCTTATATCCATCATTGATGACAATTATTGAATTTTAATTGATCTACAAATACACGTATACAAACGCATATTTAAGCAGGCTTTATCTTATGATTATGTAAGTACACTAAGAACGTGTTTTAGACGAACAGTTTCTCAACGCAAAAGCTAACTGTACCACGATACAGACATTGTGTACGCGCGAGCTACACTGTAAGCCTAAAGGACTAGAGTCTTATACTGCTTAAAATAATGGATGCAAATGGAAATACTCTTCTCTCTTAAATAATATAACTCTGCTGCTTTGTCTGTGTCTCTGTGTGTGAATTTGTCTTATGAATATCTTATGAATGGTTTCTCCTGATGTGGTGGGGATTTCTTCAATGAAGCCCGTCTGCTGAGAGAGAGAGAGAGAGAGAGAGAGAGAGAGAGAGAGACAGCAGTTACCAGGTAATATAGAACCGGATATAAAGGAAGGAAGAGAGAGAGAGAGAGAGAGAGAGAGAGAGAGAGAGAGAGAGAGAGAGAGAGACCTGTTGCTGTTTATTGATAAAAAATGGATGGATTGAGAGTGTGAGAGAGCGAAATGAAGTCTCCTAGTGAGATATGAACGGCATAAAGGATCCAATAAGGGGAGAGCTAGTTATGCTGCTAACTAATGCAGTTACCTTGTAAAATGTAACCGGATGTAAGAGAGAGGGAGAGAGAGAGAGTTAAGTCTTCAGTTTTATATTCGAACTTTTTTTCTTATTTTTTTCTGTAGAGTAACCAGTGGTTTTGTTTTAGATAGCGAGTTTTACTTGATATTGAAAGGATGCATACAGTGTATGCCTAAAGTTGGTATTAGATATTTACCTTGGCGTATGACAGAGGTTTTAAATATTGTCTTTATGGATTACAGTAATATATATATATATATATATATATATATATATATATATATATATATATATATCTTGTTCCTCTAAGTAAATGGGGATACAATCCACAATGAAGTAAAATCCTCTTGTAGATTAAAATATATATTCTTGTACAGGATTAAAGCTTTCGACCATCAACTGTGATCTTGTTCATTTTAGTGAACAAGATCACAGTTGATGGTCGAAAGCTTTAATCCTGTACAAGAATATATATTTTAATCTACAAGAGGATTTTACTTCATTGTGGATTGTATCCCCATTTACTTAGAGGTACGATATAGTACCTGGCTTCTGCATATATATATATATATATATATATATATATATATATATATATATATATATATATAGTATATATATCCCACTTATATACATAATAATATTCTAAAAGCAATTTTGGTGTACTATTTATAATCATAATATGTCACACATATTATGATTATATATTTGTATACCCATGAATAGATATATTGATCTGCACTGGAAATTATACACTGAAATAACTACTCCGCGTTACTAGTAAAAGCCTATTTCTCGTTACATTTCGTAGTCCCTTTCAGTTTCTAATATCTTTCATCCTCTTTTCCAGTATACCAAAGAGGAGACACGGGGACAAATTGGTACACGTTGCTCAGCGGGTCCGTGGACTCCAGGCCACCGCTCCACACCCAGTACCAGGTGAGTAGATGAGATAAGAGGAAATTGGCTGCGCTGAAAAGCTCTTCTGTGCTGACCGTACTCTGCGTTTTTTTTTTTTTTTTTTTTTCGGTTTCATTGCTGTAGACCGCTGTCATTTGGGTACATAGTTCGGCGGAGTATTGTGAATATCATTGAATCGTTGATGTTACTGAAGTTTCCTTTGCGAATGTCTTTGAAGGTTGAGACGTTTTCTTGTATATTTGTAATTTTCAGCCGTCGATACGCGTCATCTTCTTGTGGTAAATTATTTATTCCTTTTTTTATGAGGATTAGAGACGAATTTTGTTTACATAAAGTGTAAAATATTTCGTAGTGGGAACGCTTATGCATAAAATCAATCAATCGATTAAACGCCTTTTCCCGTTAAAGAGATTGCCTCTAATAGTTCTTAACCCTCAGATTCTCTGCTAACATTTTGAGATTGCTAGCCGCTTACTCTTATCTATGTCCCACGGAAACTCATTGTAGCCTACTGACTATCAGGTACATAATTACTGGTTAGTTCAGCAGGGGCAGAGGGGGTTTCGATGGAACGATTAATCATTGCCTCGTCTTCTGGTGTATATATATATATATATGTATATATATATATATATATATATATATGTATATGTATATATATATATATATATATATATATATATATATATATATTATGTATATTAGATACATATTATATACATATATATTATATATATATATATATATATATATATATATATATATATATATATTATGCAATATAAGAACACCGTATCGTGTTTCTAAGTAAACAATAAAAGGATCCGCAGTGATATTCTTGTTTATCAAGACGAGACATTTGTACAAATATATATTTCGCCTTGATAAATAAGAATATTTCAGTGCTTCATATACATATATATATATATATTATATATATATATATATATGTATATATTATATATATATACATATATATATATTATATATATTGTAATATATATTATATATATATATTATATGTTTGTGTGCGTATGTTATCTAGTGCGATATCAATAAGGGCCTCTGACAAGAATATAGGAATGTCAGACATGAAAACGAAAAGATTGCATCAAGCATTCGAGTTACTTTTGGTAGCCTTGACTGGTCACCTCAGGGAAGGCCATATTGAAATAATTTAAGTAACGAATACCTGTGAACACCTGCGCTGAAAGACGGCCTCGAGACAGATTGCTAGCAAGCACACATTCATGACGTCATTCGACGCTAGAAATAGGCAAATCACAGCTGATTAGAATTTGAAGTGAACGAACGGGATTGAAAATGATTCCGTGTGACCTAAATTTTACGACATTTTCCAGATGACCCTTTAATTACCTTGTTTTCTGTCTGATCCCATCATCCCCCCCCTCCCCACCACCCTCATAGTTTAATACTTGGCTTTGTGAGTCCGTCTATTATTTAACGGAGGTATTCAACACCATGTGAACTTCCGGACAACCAGGAAGTGGCTCTTCCACCCACCCATCCTCCCTCCTACATCCTTCCCAACACGTATCGTAACATTTACCCTGATTTAACTTCCTCTCGAGGGAGGAGCCTCGTAGACACTTGTGGATGGATAGAAATGCTCTCTCTCTCTCTCTCTCTCTCTCTCTCTCTCTCTCTCTCTCTCTCTGCTAATTATAGATGTGACATTCGTTTTGAAAATGGAGCACACGTTACATCAAGCCGTGTAGTCGATATTCCATTTAAAAATAAGGGCGAAGCGGATGGAAAAGGAAACGGCAAAATGATTTGGCGAGTTGCCACGTATTGTTTTGAAGTTGCCGTCAGGAAAATGAGATTGCTTGGTGCAAGCCCTTGCCCGAGATATGGAGATTCCTGGAATTTTCTCCGCTTGGGTCCTGGAAGCCTGATGTGTTATGTCGCAGGTATTCCAGGTAATTTCCATGCTTCTTTCCTAAAATTTCTTGAAAACTAATTTTCTGTCGGTTAACGAGTTTCTGGGCTTTTGAGACACGAATTAATTTCGGGAGTCTGTATTTTCCTATATTCTGTGTGTCGCGAATGTGTGTGGGCATAAGCTTTCACATTCTGTGCGATATATATATATATATATATATATATATATATATATATATATAATATATATATATATATGCTTATATATGTGTATGTAGCACACACACACACTTTATATATATATATATATATATATATATTATATATAATGTATGTATTTATATGTGATGTGTGTGTTTGTGGTTTGTGAGAGAGGAGAGAGAGAGAGAGGAGAGAGAGATTGATCTGAGTGTAAATATAGTATAGTCTATGCAGCGTGTATTTGTCACAAATAAACGAGTTCCAGTTTTTCGTGACATTAGATATATAGTATATTTAACTGCATATCCCTCAATAACATAAATTTTTGTCCAGTCATTGGCATAACTAGAATTGTAATGTCAGTTACCGTTACCAAACGAAGGAGTTTGTGGTGAAGTATCTGGTTGCATCCGCGATAATCCGTAACTTCACCAGCAGTGTGGAATGTTGGAAAGGTGTTCGGGTCTAATTACCGGTTGCTTGTTTGAAACTGTTTCCCTCCGTTTGATACACGAAAGTTCATTTCTGCATTACTTCTTGTTATGATGATGGCGACCGTTGTTTTTGTAATATTCTTTTTTTTATTATTATCAATTTTCTTTTCATTTTCTTGTTGGTTCTTTTTTTGATACTGATCTTCATATAATAATAATAATAATAATAATAATAATAATAATAATAATAATAATAATAATAATAATAGTAAAAGAAAAAGAAACCCACAAAATTACTGTGTATAAGTACTCGAGTGTTGAGTAAAATAAAATGTAAACACTTATAAGTAAACACGTTATACACAGTAATGTTGTGTGTTTTTTTTTTTTTTAAATCTTAAGAAGAAAGATGAAAGAAGTTTTTGTTTGGTTTAATAATTAATATAATAATAATAATAATAATAATAATAATAATAATAATAATAATAATAAATTGATCGCTTAAAAGAGAGCATACTTCTATCATAGTGACCTTGAATCAAAGCTAAACCTATTATCAATGTACCTCATACAAATTTGTGCACTTGGGAATATTTATTATTGGATGCAATACATCATGTATGTATATGTGTGTACATGTGTATATATATATATATATATATATATATATATATATATATATATATATATATATATATATATATATATATATATATATATAATATATACACATATACATACATGATGTATTACATCCAATAATAAATATTCAAGGTCACTATGATAGAAGTATGCTCTCTTTTAAGCGATCAGTTTATTATTATTATTATTATTATTATTATTATTATTATTATTATTATTATTATTATTATTATTATTATTAAACCAAACAAAAACTTCTTTCATCTTTCTTCTTAAGATTTAAAAAAAAACCCACAACATTACTGTGTATAACGTGTTTACTTATAAGTGTTTACATTTTATTTTACTCAACACTCGAGTACTTATACACAGTAATTTTGTGGTATCTTTTTCAAATTATTATTATTATTATTATTATTATTATTATTATTATTATTATTATTATTATTATTATTATTATTATTATTATTAAATGAAGATCTGTATCAAAAAAAGAACCACCAACAAGAACATGAAAAGAAAATTAATAATAATAAAAAAAAGAACATCACAAAAACAACGGTCGCCATCATCATAACAAAAAGTAATGCAGAAATGAACTTTCGTACATCAAACGGAGCGAAACAGTTTCAAACAAGCAACATTCCACACTGCTGGTGAAGTTACGGATTATAATGTGTGTATATATATATATATATATATATATATATATATATATATATATATATATATATATATATATATATATATATATATATATATATATATATATATATATATATGTATATGTTATATATATATATATATATATATATATATATATATATAGATATATATATATATTTGAGCTACAATATCCTTTAATATCTAATTCGCTCTACCTCGGAATTAATATATTTTCATATTTGCTTAACCGAAAGGGAATTTTTTCTCGATAATAGACTTGCCTGGATCGGGACGCGAACCCCAGGATCCTTTCAAACCCAGGAACGTCAGTGAAGCTTTTACCTACTACACTACCGCGGTAGCTCGATATATGTATATGAATCACGGAAAAGTGATATGACATATATATATATATATATATATATATATATATATATATATATATATATATATATATAAACTATGACCTTTCACTGTTCGAATTGTAACTCACACAGGCAGTTATGCATCATATTATTATGTCTATTATAAAGTTAATAAGTACAGATGAATGTTCTCGTCACATACCATTGATATGTTCATCTGCTCTTGAGAGATTGCTGGTGTAGATTGTTATTAACGCTTCCAATAAACTTATATATTTGGTGAACTTTGTTTGTTTCATGATATGTCTGTTAGCAAGATGGCGCAGGATGCCATGAGTGGAATTTGACGAAAATTTGACCAAAAGAGGCTGTCGTGACTTGCAACATCTATTAAGATTTTAGAATGATAGGAGTATTATTTTTGAGTGAGGGAACTTATTTGTGGGGTACATTGATCAGCCTTTTAGGACGTTTACTGTCTTCGAAGCATATTATTATTATTATTATTATTATTATTATTATTTTTTTTTTTTTTTTTTTTTTTTTTTTTTTGCTCTATCAGTCCTCCAATTCGACTGGGTGGTATTTATAGTGTGGGGGTTCCGGGTTGCATCCTGCCTCCTTAGGAGTCCATCACTTTTCTTACCATGTGCGCCGTTTCTAAGATCACACACTTCTGCATGAGTCCTGGAGCTACTTCAGCCTCTAGTTTTTCTAGATTCCTTTTCATTATTTTATTATTATTATTATTATTATTATTATTATTATTATTATTATTATTATTATTATTTTCTTTTTTCTCTATCACAGTCATCCTTTTCGACTGGGTGATTTTTACAGTGTTGGGTTCCTGGTTGCATCCTGTCTCCTTAGGAGTCCATCACGTTTCTCACTATATATGCTGTTTCTGGGAGCACACTCTTCTGCATGAGTCCTGGAGCTTCTTGGGCATCTAGTTTTTCCAGGTTCCTTTTCAGGGATCTTGGGATCGTGCCTAGTGTTCCTATGATTATGGGTATACAATTTTCACTGGCATATCCCATATCCTTCTTATTTCCATTTTCAGGTCTTGGTATTATTATTATTATTATTATTATTATTATTATTATTAGAGATATGATCAGAGGTTCTCTTAATTCTGAAATTGCGTTAGGCTAATAAAAGCTACTTCATAAAGCTTTCCCCCTTTGTTTTTGAGTGGCTATTTATGTGAGTTTTTACTTTCTGCCAGCTTGAAACGAATTTTTATCTAAAGCCATTTATAATAATTTCTACCACTATAACAGTATATGATTTTATTAGATGAACTGCAGTTGTCCTGGGAATTTATTTAAGAGGAAAATGACAGCATATGTAATCTTTTTTTTAATTTTATAAACTTGAAATTACATTTTGGAACAGATTGGCCCATTAGAATGTAGGCATACAAATAATGAATTAGTAGTGAAAGTATATTAATAGTCTGGTTTAAATTAACCTAGAACTTAACTTCCCATGGATAACACCGAAAAAATCACCCATTGGTTATTTTTACGGATGGCGCTTTAAAAAAATTGGTTGACGTCACAGACACCTTCAGCTCATAATTAGGAAGGTTGTTTTGTACTTTCATTTTTATCAGCTTTTTTATGCATTAAAAAATTCCCGTAAAGAAGCCCCGTTAAAGGAGATTGAAAATTGATGGCGTGTCTCCATTTCGTAGAATCTAACTCTCCGTAAGTGGACGGTGCAAATTGATCCTTGTGATGTATCCCCCCTCCCAGGTCCGTTGCTCGGGAGAGGTTAAACACATCGTTAGAGAGAGGCGACTCGTTTGATATTTAAGCTGTCAGGTGTGAAGAGCATATATTTTTATGCCTGTTTTCTAAATACTTTTTTTGTACGCTAGTCCGTGGGGTCTTTTTTTCGATTTCCTTTTAGCTTTTGCAGGGATTTTGTAACATTAAGTATTTACGTTTGTTTTATTTTACTACTTATCATATGCCTATAGCAATTTATTCTTTGTTTGTAAGTCAGTAGAGGTAATTGAAGGCTTCATACCTTGTATTTTCATTTGACATGGAAGGTATTTGACATTGTATGTCCAGAAATCTGTACGTTTACGGAAACTGTAGAAAAAATGTGTCATCCTAAGAGCCATTTGTGAAATTTCACTACTTGCGTCATAAATCTCCAGTCATCTCCAGCCTTTCGTCTCACGGTTCTTATCATAGTAGATCTGGGTTTTCCAACTCTTCTTGTGCTCAAAATAACATACACTATCAAAATTTCGTTTATTCCCACTGATTAAGGATTACTTTCAGTTCTCTAGAGCGAATCTGATGCAAGGGTATTGGTTTTTGTGCAGTGGTGTCAAGAGAATTTGCTGCAAAGATTGAGGAGCTATAGAAAGATATTTGGTCATCACCTTAGCCTTTTGACCTTCTTTTGCATTTTATAGTGAAAAAAGAAGTGATTAGAGATGGAGGAGAATGCATCGTACATCTAGAGAGATGGGGCTCAAGATGAATGTAAAGAATTCAGAAATAATGAAGACAGAGCATGCACAAAGGTACTAAGTAAACACCGTATGAAAAAAAGAATTAAGTTGAATCTTGAATGCATTTAAGACCAATGATATATAATGCAGGATCTCTTGAGTTAGCATTTCGTGAAAAGGCAGTTAAACAGTGGGTGGCCTGAATAAGATTTTGAGGGCAAATAAGTGGTTTTAAAAGAAGATTAAGGTAATGCCAAAGGGTCTCTTGTGTAGATGAAAATTACAGTTATAGTCATGGGGTTATGTGGATAGAGGTACCTCAAATAACAGTTCATCTTAAAAGACGCTTGTGAAAATAAGTATATAAAATTGATAAGTCACATAAGAGAAGAGTGTCAGTCACTTTTATCTAATCCATTGTGGAACTGGCCGGAAGTGGTCTGATCATAATCAGGGTGGTAGTCTGTTGGAAAATATGGCTCTTTTACAAGGCAATAGTAAGGAGTTAAATATTTAATTTAGAGGCAGCTGGTAACCAAAATGACTGATATAGAGTGATATAGAGGTAAAGGTCTCCGCCTACAATTAATAGAATAATAGATAAATAAAATAAGAATGGGGCCATCGCAATAAAAAGACTCCCTGTTGTGAGAGAGGCATTTGTATGCGGCCTAATAGCAATCGTGAAAAAAATTACATTAAGGACTTATTGAGAGAGAGAGAGAGAGAGAGAGAGAGAGAGAGGAGATGATTGGGGAACGAGAGAGAGAGAGAGAGAAGAGAGGAGAAGAGAGGAGAGGAGGAAAGAGAGAGAGAGAGCACCTTGTTAGTAGATTAGATAGCTGACACAAGTCAAGATCTGAGTTCATATATGATTTTGTTGGAAGTGGTCCTCTAGAAAAAAATGTCTTTGAAACACTAAAAGAAGAAAATGAATGTACTTATTCACTCGAACAAATTTTCATCCATAACAGAACAGGTTACCAACTGGAGTGAATATGGAGATATGGTATCAATAAGTCTCTCAAATTTAAGGAAAAGATAGAAATGGGCTTGATTGATGGAATTTGCTTCCTGGTCCTATATCTCCAATTGTAATGAACTTCCTCCTTCCAAGTTGCGGGGTTTTAATTTTGATCGGGATTGAGTTCCCTCTTCTTATCTTGTTCCTCACTCTTATCTTGTTGTTTTGAGCCTCGGATAGATAAGAGCTTCCTGTAAAGCAAGTTAGATATATCACGTGAAAGGGTACGAAAATTACCAGAGAAGGTAACACAACTAGAATGCTTTGTTGGTGCCTGGAAATAAGGAAATACAAAATAAGAGGATAAAATAACGCAAACTCATGCACATATCCTTATATATCATATACGTGTGTATGTATTGTATATGTATGTATGTATACACTCGTGGACTAGTAGATATATATATATATATATATATATATATATATATATATATATATATATATCTATAGAAAGATGTGTTATGTGTAAGCACGTATTAAAAAAAGTAAATTCATTGAAAAATGTAAACTTTGGTATCGCAGAGGTTCAGTTGAATAAATTAGGCATAAATTCCCAACTCTGTTGCCACTATTTGCAGTTGTATTTATCTCTACAAAGATGAGAGCATTATTAATATGTCTCACAATCAGTGCTAGAGAGAGAGAGAGAGAGAGAGAGAGAAGAGAGAGAGAGAGAGAGAGAGAGAATAATTAGTACAAAGAGCAGTTTCAGTTAACCATGCCAATTAGGTCGCTACGTGTCCTAATTAAACGACCTGAGGTATATTAGTAATGAGAGCCATTTATGTGTGAAAGACAAGCCACGTAATTATACGGGGATGTGGCGGTGATGGTGGTGCCGTCATAGGGCGCTGTAGACGATACTTCAGGAAGGTCGTACTACTACCTGACGACGTGTCGCATGGGACGTTGGGACGGTAGGGTCGTAAGGTACCTTTGATATGGTAGTCTGATAGGGTACTGTTGTTGAGGCAGTGTTTTAAAGCTCTAAAGCTTTTTTTTTTTTTTTTTGTACCGTCGTAAGTAATTTCATGATCATAATGAAGGTTTCGTGCTAATGGTGATTCAGCAGGCTACTATGATAGGATTACGGGGTCAAATACCGTGTTGGTCAGTATCACATCTCATAATTTTTTTTTTTTTCAAATCACGTCCAACGAGATGTGTTCAGTTTCATTGTAAAATGTTATTTTAAAATATATATATATATATATATATATATATATATATATATAATATATATATTTATATTTATATTTTTATATTTATTATATATATATATATATATATATATATATATTCATAGTTCCTTTCACAAAGCACAAAAAGAGGACTAACCCTTCCTTATGGTATATCACTAGGGCCAACATGCCATGTTATCGATTATTACTGAATGCATTGCTGTTTGATGTTGCTATTATTAACATCCTAGACAGAGTTATGAAAGATCGTTATCAGACCTCCAGCTGCTTCAGAATATGAAACATGTGATGCACATCTTCCCCTCTCCCATGGGAGGACACCCACTGTATGGAACAGAGATGTTTATTCAAGATAAAGACATTAATTAAATAATACTCACAGTAGTGTCTTTATTGGAAAAACAAATCCACAGATATGTATGGGTGCATATATTTAAATAACAAATCTCTACAGAGAGCTTTCGAAAATTCTCATTTGAGATTTATTTTTAAAAAAAATATATATATATATATATATATATATATATATATATATATATATATATATATATATATATATATATATGCAATATAAAAACACTGTATCGTGCTTCTAAGAAATCAATAAGGGATCCACAGTAATATCCTTGTTTATCTAGAAATAATATATTTATACAAAGCTTAAAGCTTTCGTCCATCCTCCTGTGGACTTGATCACTAAGCAAATGAGCTCATTTGCTTAGTGATCAAGTCCACAGGAGGATGGACGAAAGCTTTAAGCTTTGTATAAATATATTATTTCTAGATAAACAAGGATATTACTGTGGATCCCTCTATTGATATATATATATATATATATATATATATATATATATATATATATATATATACTATATATTCATGCATAACTGTGGATTTGTTTTTTCCAATGAAGACATTTCTTTCACAAGGCTTCGATCTATGTCTCATTCCCGTAAGCTGTAATTGTTCTGTCGTCTTCTGTGCAATGATTAAAAAATTTAAAAACAGGAACACGTAAAGATGGAATGTAGTTTAGTGAATCAATTATGGACAATTTATATTTTGAACTTTGCAACCTTGGAAAGTAACTAGGGCGTATCGACAATATTGCAGAGCTATGTGAATTCATATAAAATTCCTTGACATTTTACTGTTAATTTTGTGAGGTGTCTCCTCTTATCGTATATCCGCCGAAAGTCATCATGTTTACTGTGCTATGTTGTATCACAGTTTCCTGCATATGAACTGTCCTTGGGTGATGTAAATATCACAGATGTCTCAGGATTATAAGTGAATTAGTTTGGAGATATTTGACCTTGTGAAGGTATTTTGGATATTAGCGGAAAGATGAAGTTTTGAGTTATTGTCATAAGAATATATAATTTGCTGAGATAGAACTGAATTGTTTACTTTTCTTATATGCATGAGAATATTTTTTTTCAGTAAACTAACTGACGAACTATGTTCTACATTACTAAAAAGGTTTTAGCTTCAAGGTCATCGATTCGTCCATGTGATCTTTGATTACCCATAAAAGGTGTGGCAGATCATAATGGAAATAGTATGAATAACCCGAAAAACCATAACAAGAATGTAACGTTCAACTCTTTAGAGATTGATTAACATTGCATGGGTTTATTAGTTTTGTACCATTGACTCCAGGATCTTTTTGGCGTTTGTTTACCCACATTTGACCCCAAAGCGCAGTATTCTTATTGTCAGTAAAGACTATTTTTAGCTGAAAGATCCAATCCTGCTTATTTCTCGTACAATATTGAGATACTTTCATTCTATTATCACATAAATGATCAGTTTTTAAACCTTAGTTTCATATATTATGTCAAGTTGTTTATATTCCCGAACGTTACCTTTAAATCTTCCATCATCGATTTAAAAAGTTTGATGGGAATAATTCCGAAGAAAAAAGTATAGAATCCTGATAGTACAAAATCTCGTTGTTCGTCAGAGCTCTCCCGAAATCCTTTGGTTACTGGGCCTTTTACCCTGAATGGAAGTTTTCCACTGTCGGTAACACTTTGAAATTTATACTGAGCTTGCGTTAGGAGACACGGCAGTGCTTTTACTGACTTTCCAAAGGGCATTTGATGCTTCGCGAGCCGCTTTTTTTTAATTCTCTTTTTTTTTACACTTGGTATTTAGAGACACCGGATTTTAAAGTAGGAGTACGAAGCCTTCTACCTTTTAGTTTGGTTTAATTAAACTTCGACCTGAAATAATTTTGTCCTATGCAGCAGTACGAAGCCTTTACGCTAGAGAACGCTGCCGTCCCTTCTGATTTAGCAGAAGCTTTGAAGTAAGTCTCCTGGAGTAATCAAATTCATAAGTTTGTCCTTTGCATTTGGGACGAACGGCTATTAAACTAAATGTTGCGACTTGTAGAGGAAATGT
>NC_087217.1:15108467-15113467 GCF_015104395.2 Macrobrachium nipponense
TTCGTTGGAGTGTGGTGTGTGTGTGTATATATATATATATATATATATATATATATATATATATATATATATAGAGATATATATAACTACATATATATATAATAACTCTATATATATACTCTATATATATATATATATATATATATATATATATATATATATATATATATATTATATATATATATATATATATATATATATATATTGTATATTATAGCTTATATTTGCAAATGTAAATTTACTCACACTTTCTCCAGCGAGCATATTGCACGATATGCATATATAAATATTTATTTGCTGCAAATAGATAATTAAGTGAGAGCAAATGTGTGGGTGTCGTCAGTGCTTTCAACGAACTTTTCAAACTCCCTTGATTCAATTTCTCTCTCAATTTTGTAAAGGCTTGGAGGAAGCCTTTCCATCATTTAACTTTTGAACATTTCGGCCGAACGCTTCCACGTCTCGGCAAAGTTTCCTTTGCGTATCTTTTATGCATTTAATTTCTCCCTTCACCGTCTTTTCTCTTTGATTCGTAGCATATGTAGTCATTTTGTCTCTGCTACGAAGTTTTGTGACCTTTACCTAAGATTTTTGGACCAACTTGTTTCACTCATTTTTTTTTTTTTTTTTTTTTTTTTTTTTTGCTTAAATTAACCATTATTAATGGTAGTTTTTACCACATTATATATCTTTTGTTCAGGACCTATCTTTCTATTGAGACTAGTTTGTATTATGATACAATTTATATAAACCCGAAATTTGTTTAAAGCTATTTCGGGTTTCTCGTGCGAAATTAAAAGATAACTAACAATCGTAGATAGAGTATTTTTGTGCATTACGTTGTGTACAGATAACCTAGATAGATTTTGGAATGATACTTTGTTATAATGATTATTTTTTTTATCATATTTTCTTAGATATAATTTGTTTTGGTTTTAAGACGAGTTGTTGTAATAATGTTTCTGCTCGCGATATAACTTTGGTTTAAAACTTACTAATTGCCGAGATTATCTTGTGTAGAATGTATAGCTCCAATTTCGAAATGTTTTGTGCCACAGTTTATGCAGAGAAATTGACTTGGGTTGGAAACTAGTATGTGTTGTATTGCTTGATAAAGGAGATTCCTTTTTTGTATGTGTTCTTTGTTAGTTGAGATTCTTAGCTGGATCCGAATTTGCTTTTAATTTATAACTAATTTGTTGTTGCAAGATAGAATGGGGTTGAATGTTCCTCACATTATATTTTGTTTAGAATGCTGGCAGTGTCTATGGCGATATTGTTAGTAAATAACTTTATCTTTATTCACTAACTGAAATTCTTCATGAACTCTCAACTCAAGACATAATTTATTTTTGTCTTTATTATTGTTCGCATTTTGTTTGACTAAAATTCAGTGAAAACGCAAAATGCTTTCATGGTATTTAAGCACCCATTATTATTATTATTATTATTATTATTATTATTATTATTATTATTATTATTATTATTTTTTTTTTTTTTTTTTTTTTTTTTTTTTTTTCACAGTCCTCCAATTCGACTGGGTGGTATTTGTAGTGTGGGGGTCTGGGTTGCATCCTGCGTCCTTAGGAGTCTATCACTTTTCTTACTATGTGCGCCGTTTCTAGGATCACACTCTTCTGCATGAGTCCTGGAGCTACTTCAGCCTCTAGTTTTTCTAGATTCCTTTTCAGGGATCTTGGGATCGTGCGTAGTGTTCCTATGATTATGGGTACAATTTCCACTGGCATATCCCATATCCTTATTTCTATTTTCAGATCTTGATACTTATCCATTTTTTCCCTCTCTTTCTCTTCAAGTCTGGTGTCCCATGGTATTGCGACATCAATGAGGGATACTTTCTTCTTGACTTTGTCAATCAACCTCACGTCTGGTCTATTTGCACGTATCACCCTATTATTATTATTATTATTATTATTATTATTATTATTATTATTATTATTGTTATTATTATTATTATTATTATTATTTTAGAAAATGGCCATAGCAGCATTAGTCTTGAAATAGAGAAACATCCTCAGTTATGTATGGGTACATATATTTAACCATGCATAACTATGGATTTCTACATCCATTATTGTTATTATTATTTATTATTATTATTATTATTATTATTATTATTATTATTATTAATTGTTGTTGTTGTTGTTGTCTTGTAAGATCTATCTGGAAAATGTCCGCAGCATTCCCTGAGACCTTCGAGTCCCTTCAGATTCCCAAAGCACAATGCAATAGCTACGACCTTTGAAGACGCATGTGTCGTATTCCGGTGCTTTTGTGTTTTCGCTGGTGGCGAAGATTTATTCCAACATATCCACTTTAAAGCAGTTCACAGGGAACACGCCAGATTGGGCTTTTGTTGAGGAAGGCCAGAGGTGCAAGTGAGGCTGAAACATTGAATCTAAGTTCACGCGAGAATTGGTAGTATCGACCAGTGTTAAGAATTATGATGTCCAGCTTCGGAGGATGATAAAGAATGGGTATGGTTGAACTTACAAGTTTGATAGACCTGTAAGAAAGATATTAATACCATTTTAGTTTTAAGAGTATTTATTCAAAAATTATAAATCGGAAGAATGAAAAGCACTTAAGCCATGATAAATAATATTGAGAATGCTGCCGGGAATAAAAAAAAAAAAAGTAAAGATAGATTGCCTTTTAAGTATACTGATATCTATATATATATATATATATATATATATATATATATATATATATATATAGTATATATATATATATATATATATATATATATATATAATAATAATAATAATAATAATAAACGTTTGACAATACGGTAATAGAATTTATATTGGAAAAATATGATATTTGATGAGACATAGTAGAGAGATGACGAGAAAACAAAACTATGAAGAGCATCACCAGAAATAGGGACGGGAACAGCTAGATGAAAGCTAGGTAATTGGAAAGTAATGCAGTTAATTAGTTTCCATAAGATAAAAGATAGGATACTTGGGAATCATGACAGTTTTAAAAAGAGAAATTTGCTAGTCTGCTGAACAATTTACAGATATCAAGACACTAGATTCTGTGAAGTTTTACAGAGATGTCTAAACTTTCGTATGATAGGAAAAAATGTCTACGAAAAGATATCTCTTTTCAGAAGCTTGTCTGATAATCGTCTCTGTTGGTTGGGCGGAGTCTGCAGGTTCACACCATGATTCTTATATCCTTTAGCACCTTACAACACTTGGCAAAGGTTTGTGCTTAAGCTAAGCCAACCAATCAGACGACCAGGACTTGTAATTATGAGAGATCTAGATTTTATATGTTAAGATGACCTCTGCGTGAAGTTTTTAAGTGTTATTTATACCCTAGAATGAAGTCATTGAAAGCTAGTTTGAGGGGATTAAGCCCCACATTTAGGGAAGATTTTAATTAGGACTCATTTTCCCGAGGGAAAGGTAGGAAGAGGTAAGAAGAAATGAGCAGCCATGCCTGCAACGCACGAGTTGCATTATTTCCATACTCCATAAGAAATGTTGTTGGTTATCATGTTAGCTTATAAAGATGTAGGAAATCTGCCTAGATTATGAATAAAGAACAAAGGACACTGTAGAGGTTCTGAGGTAATTGCATCACTGAGGATAATTGCATGAATAATAAGACCCGACGAGAATGGCTGTTTCTGTACGGGTCCAATCTGTAGATATATGATAGCATCTGTCGATAGAAAAGTGTATAATTAGCATCAAAATCTATACCTAGAAATGCGTTGAGTTGGCATTTCCAGTGAAATGTGCAACTGTCAGTTAGAGAATTCGAGTAAAGGGTAATAAGTATTTAATCTAATTGAAAAGTTTGACTACGATTTATAGCTGTTGACCATGGATGTTGAAACCAGGATATGAAAATGTCATGAAACTTTTTTAAAAATGTGTTCGCCTACAAGATTGGCACGTTTGGGAAATTGATCATAGTTTAATATCAGAAAGGAATAGTGCACGTGAGACATTTTTCTTAGCGATATTGCTAAATTGTTCAGGTATTTGTTTGTATGACTGTTCATGATTTTGTATGTCAGAATCCGATGTTTGGTTATTTGAATTGTATAAACACTTTTCTTTCGGCATATTGTAAAAACAAAATTCCGCTTTCAACATTGTTACGTCTCGAATTTGCTAAAGTCATGACGTGAGGAAATATTTCTGGAAACGTCAATTTTTTATAGAACTATTAAACCAGAAATTTACATTTATTATTATTATTATTATTATTATTATTATTATTATTATTATTATTATTATTATTATTATTATTATTATTATTATTATTATTATTAAATTTAATACTGTAAATAGTTAGTCTGTTAACAGTGCCATTTTTTAATTGTAAGGTTTTCATATCTATCTAAATCTGTCTCTCTTAAACAAAAGGTTTACAATTCCCAGACACTTTGATAATGCAATTTACTTCAGTAGGGTGCTTTACCTTCATATATTAGCTATAACCACAAAAGCATTTTACATTTAGATGTAAAATCTCCCATATCCCTCACCCCGTTCCATTTATGATCTCCCCCATCCATGCGTTGACATTGAGCAAACTTCAATATATTGCTGATAGAGAAGATAAGATATTAAACTTTACAGAAGGCTTATCCATTGTGGTCTCGTTTTTCTAGTTAAAACTTTCAGTTCAGTTCTCTATATCTCCCTCCCCGCTTCAAATATTTAGACTCAATATTTGAGGTGGTGATGTTAGTATATACAGGTTCTTGTCAGCCATTTAAATCCTGTGGTTGAATATGTGAAGGTCGTTCAAGAAATCTCGGCCTCGCCCAGAAAGCGTGACACGGGAATAACAATTCTTACAGTTTTTCTTCAGCAAGTCTCCCTTAACTTCTTTTATCACTTGGTCAGTCTATTGTGGTTCAAGTACTTCTGTCCCCTTCTGAACGGGTTCGTCCTGGGCCCCCAATGCTTGTCCACTGAAACAGGTAGAAGTAAGAAGGTGATTAG
>NC_087217.1:15125967-15130967 GCF_015104395.2 Macrobrachium nipponense
TGGCCTTTGAACGAATCATAAATTTGTCCTTTGCTTGAAAGAAGTTCCAACTCACATTTAAAAGTTCCGGTTAAATCTGTAAGCAGAGTCTTGCCAGCCACAGCGCAAGAAAAACTTTTAGAATTCCATTTATAATTGATGACTTTCGGTACAAATCCATTAATAATTCCTGACTCGTTCGGTTAGAAAGTATATAATTATTTCTTTGCCGTTTTTTATTATTTTTGTCGAGATGAAATTTAATTCACTTGACAGCTTGTTATTATTTCCATCGGTTATTTTCGTTGCTGTAATTATTATCCTTATTATTTAAATGCACTTTGCACCGTTCTATCTTGCAACTTGAGTGAGTAGTAGGCGTTATAGATTTAATGAATATAAAAAAATGAAAGAAAAACACAGTCCCTTATGTGAATGTTTGCAAACCTAAAATATGCAAATTGCACAGATGAAAATACCGTTACTAAGTACCTATGGCCTCTTTTGGAAACTCGGGATTTCTTCGATATTGTTCAGAGTCAATATAATGTCTTCCTTTAAAGTATTTTGTGAGATATTATGATATTGTTGACATTTTCCAAGCTTTGTTTTTTTTTTATTTGTGTATTATTATTTTTTTTATTTTCTGTTTAGTCTTCATATTGTATTCTGTTACGAGGAATTTTTAATTCTCAAGCCCTGTTGCAGATTAAGTTTTCAGTTTCATTGCAACGAAAACTTTGACCTTTTTCAGAATTGATGTTTTTTTTACGTATTTTCGTGTTGCTAATTATAATTTTAAACATACGTATATGTATATGCAGTATATGCATGTGTATGTGTATGTGTGTGCGTTCCATCCTGGTTTTTCACCACAGCTGCGAATGGATACATCAACTGGAAGTCACAAGAAGAGACTTGGGGCTTAGAATTAGAAGCCTAACGACCTTCCAGCGCTACTCACAGCAGGGGGAAGATACGTTCGCAGACATGTATGGGTGTGTGTTTGTATACTATTTGTATATATATATATATATATAATATATATATATATATATATATATATATATATATACACATATGGGTGTGTGTATGTATATATACATACATATATATATATATATATATATATATATATGTATATATATATATATATATATATATATATATATATTTATGTATATATATGTATATATAATTATATTCAAATATTTGTTTGTATGTATATACATGTATAATACATACATACACATGCAATTACATATTGTCACTTATACATTAAACAACTCCGTATCCTGCGATCTAAAACGCCATGTGTATCCATATATATTTTCTGTGTGCAACAGGTGTCTTCGAGTAATGCACGCCAATTTCGGGCCTCACAGAATCATGAAAAACGCGAGCATTCAGCGCAACGTAATGTTCTTAATAGTTATAAACGTGATGGAACTGTACAACGACTCAAATGCAAACTTTCATTAATCGAGATGGGCTTCTCACTGTTAGTTCTCTTAGATGGATAAACATCCGGCTGTATAGAACGTTTTTCCCCAACTAATTTTGAGCATTTTGTCTGGTGCTGGAAGCTTTCTTTTTTTTTTTTTTAATATTGTGTAATGACGCTAGTGTTAAAATATTTTCGACCCAAAATACGATTCCCTATAAAGTTTTTTTTTTTTTTTTTATTGTACATTTCTCTTATTCTAATTGTTTACCAACTATTGCTGCATGCATCGAATCCTGGGAGGCGTAGCAAACGAATAAATGCATTATCGACCTTTCCTATCCTCAAAGGCGGTGTAAATGAAGAGAAACGGTGCCTTGTCACAGGTGTGGCAGACAGGTGTGCGAGTCGAAGGATGCCAATAAGGAATTACCCGTGTTGGAGGCTAGGGTCTGACAGACAGTCCTTTTTAAGGTATTTATGATTAATGGGTTGGACAGTTTGCCTTTTAAAAATATATAAATTTTCCTTAAAGTTCATAGTCATAGGAAATTTAGGGGATTTACTCACTTATGAAGTAATGCACAGGTGATAACATGTACGGTGACTTGATCATTTATATTTGCTTTTGAGAGTTATCGTTATTTATTTTTAATGATTTCATCGGATATGACGTCAGGAGGTGGATACAGGAGACTTTGGACTTCCTTGATTGTCCTTATTTTGAAGACGGATGCCTTGGTTAAGGTTTTATTTATTTATTTTTATCTATAACCTGTGGGTTTCGGATATTCAGTAGGTTTCAGAAGGTTCCAGATACGTTTTTTTCTATCGTTTATGTAAGATTTACTCTGATAATGCCAAACAAAAATATATATTTTCATGTCCATCTTGTGTTCTCTCTCCATCCCTCTTTCCTTCTTCTCTCTCTCTCTCTCTCTCTCTCTCTCCTTTTATATAGGTTTTCATGTGTACATTACTAGTCAAAAATGAGTGCAGCATTCCTGCAATTTAGCAGCTGCATCGCACTTTTATCAAGTGTGAGCCGTTTCTCTGCTTTATTGCTCTTGTTAAAGGTGGAAATGATTACTTGTTGGCTGGCTTTGGTATACACAGAACACACACACACACATATATATGTGTGTGTATATATATGTATACGTACATATATATATATATATATATATTACACGTATATATGTATGTATATATATATATATATATATATATATATATATATATGTATATACATATGAGTGTGTGTCTATGATCATTACAGCATTTATTGCCATGGATACGTATACCCAATTTTGTTATTTGTGTATGTATACAAAAAATTTCTCTCTCTCTCTCTCTCTCTCTCTCTCTCTCTCTCTCTCTCTCTCACACACACACACACACACACACACACACACACACACACACACACACACACATATATATATATATATATATATATATATATATATATATATATATATATATATATATATATCAGCTTGTGACAACAAACTTTTTCACTTAACCGTAGTATACGTGTCACACCAGTGCAGAACAACAACTGTACCGGTAGTTTAGAATTAAGTTGCTTTCTCTATCGTTTCTCTTTGTTATTTTCGTTTCTTGAGATCCTCTTTTCCCATAAAGATGTTATAGAAATTGTCTTTGTTGTAACTGTCATTGCAGTAGATATCTGTCAAGAATAGCATACCGTTTTTTGGAGAGATGTTGTTATCAATAGTTTTTGTTGATTTATTATTATTATTATTATTATTATTATTATTATTATTATTATTATTATTATTATTATTATGTGTTCGCGCTCGGCTACTGAACCGGTGGTCCGAAGTTCGATTCTCTGCTCGGCCAAATCGGAATTAGAGGAATTTATATCTGTTGATAGAAATTCATTTCTCGATATAATGTGGTTCGGATCCCACAATAAGCTGTAGGTCCCGTTGCTAGGTGACCAATTGGTTCTTAGCCACGTAAAAATATCTAGTCCTTCGTGCCAGCTCTAGGAGAGATGTTAATCAGCTCAGTGGTCTGGTAAAACTAAGATAAATTTAACTCAACATTCACTCTAAATTTTGATAGAATTTTTGTTCTTCCTCTGATTTATGCCTCGATTTCCTTTTGGTCAAACTTTCATTCTCCTTGTAAAACGTCTTCAGTTTCACGCTCAAGAGGGCAAATGAAGAAAGCAAGTACAGGTGAATAAATAAGATGTAAAACTGACAAAAAGCTGTAAATTGCACCAACAAATGAGACATCAGCAACAGCTGCTCGCAGAGTATTATAGTATCGAGCTTTTGTTCTTCACGTAATTAACAAAAACTGTTAGTTAAGACAACAAAGAAGATCAGAATCCTCCATCACGGGTCCCGGAGTTTGTTTTCTCAAGGTTTGTTGCGCGTGGAAACACTTCTTTTGTGTTAATGAGGGCTAAAGGCAAGCAAAAATTGCGAACTGCAACAACAAAGGCGATATTAAAAACATTGTTTACATTGTATTCGTAAGGTTTTTGAGTATGGAAACTTTTTTTTTTATTTTAATTTTACGCTAACGGGAACGAGTGTCACAAAAAAGGAATAAGAAGTGCAAAGGAACAGATAATGGCAAAACTGGGAATTGCCACAACAAAGGAGCCATGAGAACCCTCCATTCTATTCTCAATTGTTAACGACTTTGCGGTCTCTAGTGTTCATTCAGTCGATCGTCGTCGCCACTTTGGCTGACCACCTCACCTTGGGAAGCAAAATTGTTCTGCCGCTAAAGGCCGTTTTATTATCATACGCGTCGATCGAGACATTCGCGGTGGTGAATTTAATAACCGAACGATATGCGGATAAAGGCTCGCGGTAGATATAACAGTTATTGTATTATTAGTAGGAATTTGCAACCTAACCATTTTGAGAATGTCATACTACTGATATTAGGTCGTCTTCGTGTATATATCTTTATAGGTGAGTGTGTGGGAGTTTTCTGCGTACAGCCAATTTTCTTAGATACAGAACTACTTCGCTATACAAAATACTGCTAAAATAAATACTTTTCACTTACATGTACTAACATTATTTTTTCCATCACCTGTAGAGGGATAAATTCTGAAAGTACAACCATACCAATTTAGCCCCACCTCCCATCCCAAGAATGTATAAAGGGGTCACTTGCCGACATTGTTTTCATTACAAGGTCAGCGCGATTACCAAGACCATGAACTTTGCCATTAAAATAAGTCAACGAAATAATTATGGTGGTTGAGTTATTATCTAAAGGAGAAAAAAGTATAAAGATTTTTTTTTTATAATTAGAATATGCTTACTTTCTATTTAACTGTAATTAATACAGGTAGTTCCAGTGTTCAGAGCCGGGGTCGTTTTCCTATTCTATGGCGCTGTGAAAATTTAGGGATCTGAGAGAGAGAGAGAGATAGTATAAATTTGAAACTTAGGTTGGCAGTGTACCAATTGTACAAATTTCTAGGACGGAAGTTGTATGGAAATACTGAGCTTTGAATAAATCGTAATACTGTTGTGTCGCGCGCGCTCGTATGTTATGTGTAAATAAGTAAACA
>NC_087217.1:15135967-15178467 GCF_015104395.2 Macrobrachium nipponense
CAGATAGTTATCGTTTTTATCTAGAAACACATGTTGTGCCACACCTTTCTTTGATAAGACATTCCTTGACACTTGTCAGTAAGTGCATCTCAATGTGTTCGTTCTCCCTCTTGTACTTGGTTGCTAATCTCAACTGAGAAGTCTTGGTTTTCCATAATATGCTTCCTCACTGCTTGACAGACCACAGCAGTTTCTCCTCTGTGTGATTTAACTCTGGTCTCGCGCTATATGAGGCAAGATTGAAACCCTTTAGGTACAGGAATACGCACGCTTTAGCATTATGTCTAACTATCTGTCTTTAAATAGATCTATCTAACTGTGTATAAATGTGATGAGATGTGTAATAATGACTCTCAAAATATCATAGCACGTGCTCATTTTTTTTTATTATAATCTGTGTGTGTGTAGTATGTATATATTTATATTATAGGTGTATGTGTGCATATTTATATAATATATATAAATGTTATAGGAACTTTTCATTAATTCTTAAAGGTATCATCGACACCATTATTATTATTATTATTATTATTATTATTATTATTATTATTATTATTATTATTATTATTATTATTATTATTATTATTATTATTCCTAGCGCCTCAGTGGCGTGGTTGGTTTGGTGTTTGCTTCTCACCTCGGTGGTCGCGGGTTCGATTCTCGGCCATTCCATTGAGGAGTGAGAGATGTGTATTTCTGGTGATAGAAGGTCACTCTCGACGTGGTTCGGAAGTCACGTAAAGCCGTTGGTCCCGTTGCTGAATAACCACTGGTTCCATGCAACGTAAAAACACCATATAAACAATTATTATTATTTCACCACAGCTGTAATTCATTTGAAGAAGGTGAAATTGTTTTTCGACGTCTGTGTGAACTGGCCAATCAACAAAGGCTGACAGTTGCTGGAAGGTGATGTAGGTAGATTGTTGATGATTGTAATGGAGAAACTTATTTCTCTAATTATTTTTTTGTTGGTGATTTATCCTTTTCCTGGGAACTGGATTACTGTCTAGTAAGGTAATAGCTATGGGTTTAGTTAATTTTTGTTTTATTTTTGCGAAAGCTTTTTGATAAGAAGCAATCATTTGTTGGCTTTTGTGACGATTGTCTTGCTTTTCTTAAGGGATGTTTATAGGTTTGATGAGGAATTACGCTTGTAGCAATACGGCTTTCTTACTTTTGCGTTTACTGGAGAATAAGAGGTGGAAGTGTAAGGAATGACGCTTGGTATACCTTACCTGATGATTAATAAAAAAATTTTTTATGCTCAACATTCAAATAGGAAGTGAAGATTTAAGTAGTTCCTTGTAAATTATTTAATTATATTCAGTCTCTCCCCCATACTATATATATATATATATATATATATATATATATATATATATATATATATATATATATATCTATCTATCTATCTATCTATCTATCTATCTGTATATATATATATATATATATATATATATATATATATATAATATATATATATATATATATATGTATAGTATAGTTTGTGTATAACGTGTCTATGAGTGTGTGCGAGTTAACGCACGTACATACGTACGTGCAGTCGTATTAAAACTCGTTATTGAAAGATATAAATCCTGCGCGACAAGGTAAACTGAAGTTATATGGAAGGTATTGAATGTCTCTGCAAGGGGGGAATCTTGAATTGAAAGGTAAGCCGTAAGCCTAGTAGAGAGAGAGAGAGAGAGAGAGAGAGAGAGAGAGAGAGAGAGAGAGAGAGAGAGAGAGAGAGAGGTAAGTCTTCAGCTCACAATGCATGGGAGTGTTGAAATACCGCTTAAGGCATATTCGGGAATGTAGTAAACCACAGAAAGAAATTTTGGAAATTAATTGCTAGAAACTAATCTGCGGAAAAGGAGAACTAATTTAGATTTGCTGTCCTTCACTTACTCATGAAACATGTGTTCTGTGACGTTGGCAAACACGTGACCGACTCTCTCTCTCTCTCTCTCTCTCTCTCTCTCTCTCTCTCTCTCTCTCTCTCTCTGACACCAAGTGACTTGGTCATGATAATTTTTGTGTATGATGAGTGCTAAAAGATTAACGTTGACACGCAGATTTTCATAAAACTAACTTTATGGGAAATATCATATTTCACATAGTGTATGTTGTTTATGTAAAGCTTACATGTGTGCCTTGTTGCAAACGTTCATGCGTGTATGTGTGTGTGTTACCAATGACAGATATAGACTAAGTAAGTTCATGGTTTTAATAGATTAAGAATCAAAGGTCAAACAAGCGTTCACTTGTACTTGCACAGTTATATATAGGCTGTGATTAGTAAATACTAGATACACTAACCATCGTCAGTGCAATTATGGTGGACATGTATTTAATTAATCTATTTTTCTGTGTATTTTCACTAATAGCCTGAACATTTAGAACTCCAGCTCTATGGTTTATTTATTTATTTATTTACTTATTTTTTGTCTAGCTTGTAAGGAATAAAATCACGAGATTTTTTTTTTATTTTGCATTGAAAATATTTTAGGATATCACTGCCGGGGTGAGTTTAATTTTTTTTTTTTTTTTTTTGCCTTGTCGTAAGTTCTCTTCGGACCTGGGCTAGAAGCAGTCATTAATTGTACATCTCATGTATCTTTGTCTACCAAAGCTACAATTTCCATAAGTAATTTTCGAAGGAAACACACTTTGAAATGAGTTATAAGATATATATTTTTTCCAGAAATAACCTCTTTTATTTGCTAAATAAATGACGAGCGGACAAGCTCATTTTAGCAGCTGTATTAGAAAACCGTTTTATATGCAGCATATTTAGCATATTTATAAGCTGTACGTAAATCGTTCCTTGTATATATTTAGAAAATATTTTCTCGTGGTATATTTGGCTTCATATGACGTTTGTTAGTCCTTAATCGTAATAAATAAATAAAACACGAAGGTGTCATGTTATTTGCAAGAGTTATTCCTGTATTCACATCACTAGATTTTTATAACCCTTCCACCCCTCCTGCGTCTCTCTCTCTCTCTCTCTCTCTCTCTCTCTCTCTCTCTCTCTCTCTCTCTCTCTTCTTCTTTCTAGAGCTAGTTTCGTCTCGCTTTGCACATGGCATTGAGGGAGACACGGTCGCAGTATTGCCAAACCGATTACATTTTCTAAATATGTGGAAAGTTCTCGGACGGGGTGGCCTGGCAACACTGATTTCCTCCTTGTTATGATAGGTGTCCATCGGTGAATCATCTCTTGGTTGGTACTGAGTGGGCGTTGAAGGGTCTAGTAGACCATAACATTAATTGTTTTGGTTGCTATTACTCAAGTTACTATTGTTGGGTTTTGTAGTTAGTGCGTTTATGATTTCTGTTACCTCTTATTTAAAATAGTAATTATTGTTGAATTTTTTATACCTACTTTTACCTCTCTCTGTATTGGAATTGTTATTATACATTTAATCATCATTGCTGAAATGCAGTCATTTGTCTGTCTGTGTCACTCACATTATATATATATATATATATATATTATATATATTATATTATATATATATATATATATATGTGTGTGTGTGTGTGTGTGTGTGTGTGTGTGTCTGTGTGTCTGTGCTTGTGTAGACAGTCAAAACATACTTGACATTAATCTAATTATGTATAAACAATTTTACACCTACGTGGAAAAGTCAGACTTGGATTCGGTTCATTCAAAACGTCCCTTCCTCCCCCCTCCCCCTCTCCCTCCCACAGCCTCCTTCCTTCCGGCCACCCCCTACCCTTATGAAAAGGCTTTGATCCAAGACATCCATTACCCAGTGCATTCTGGGACAGAAAGGGAAGGATAAAAGAGGGAAGATGTATCGAGTGCATGGAGATGATGGACGGACGACGATAAAGGCCAACGACGTTGTGGTCAGAAAAGTGAGTGAATTTTGGCCAGAGACGTTAGTCATTTTAATCCGAAGGGACTAGTAACTTTACTTTTAGAGATGGCTTGTCATTTTTGTCCGGAGAAGTTAAGAATATTGCTAGAGGACTAGAAGTTTTGTGACGAGTGAAGTGACTCGGCCTACGGGCGATGGTATGAGCAAGTGCACAGTACGGTTAGAGTATTTCATTTATGGCTATAGAGGTCACTGACTCTCAAACCAATCGTTTTATGATTAGAAATACTTTTAACTGTCTCAACATGTCACTTGTGTAGAGAACCTTCCAACTGTCTCCTTAAAGAAAGCTAGCAGTTCTCCCGGAAATAGGTGAGCTATTCTGGTTAAAGACACTAACTTTGTTATTGTAGAGGCTAGGTACTCAAGGATTCAAGAAGCTAGCAACCACCTTGCTTGCAAACAAGGCTGGTTTCCTTATAGCTAATGAACCTGGAAACTCCATGTTCAGAGAGGCTATTAGCTTTATGGCTAGAAAGGCTAATAACGTTGTGGGTAGAAATGCGCTAGCAACTATGCCTAGAGAGGCTGGGTAAACTGAAGCTAAAGACTTTAACTATATGTCTATATTATCTAGTAACTTTTCATGAATGGACAAGTAACTATGGGTAGCGAGACTAGTAACTCTATGACCTGGTAAGCTTGGAACTTTATTGATTTTGCGCCTAATAACTATTTTCTGAAGTCTTAGCAACTTTCTGGTTTGTTACGAAGTTCAGCTTAAAAACTATTATAAAGCCGAAAAATTCACTTAAAACTTCTTTAACGTGAAACATCGATTTTGTTTATGCAGGAGCTGATGGAATAGATAACCTAATAGGCCTATTCCTCTTAGTCTGAGAAATGACAGAGCAAGAGCTGAGCTTTATATTCAACCTCATTTAGCATTGACACTTTCGGCAGAGGCAGAGACGTTGGGCTAAGTTAAATCTATTTTCTGAATATATGATTCGTTTCCTAATCAATTCCATTACATTTGCGTTACTGTTACTTTGGGATTATTGTCTTAAATCCTTACCAACTTTATAGACATACTTTTCGTTACGTATTTGATTGTTCACTCTGGATGGACGAAGGTGGGGAGAGCCTGTCAGCATAGTACCAGCTAATGCGAGTATTTCATAGAAGGCGTATTTCTTTTCAAAATTTCCTTTGACTTATGATTTATGAAATTTGCAAAAAGGTCGTGTGATGATGGTCTAAGGAGAGAGAGAATATAGTATAGAATACGCAATATCTGCAAGAAATCCTGTTCGGCAACAAAAGAAAAGGCCCAAGTACACAGCGAGCACACGTGCAAAGAATAAGGGTGAATGGCCCTGGTCGTGTAGGCGGTCGACATGCTGCTCCTGAAACATCTGCGTGAGATTGTGGAAGATTTCACAACGAATTTCATCCCTGGATCGCCAGGCAGTGTCTGCTCCCTTGTTTATTCCTGAAGCCACTTCTTGTGTTGGAAAGAGATTTTTACTTGAGAGAGGGCACGTAATGGAGATAATAGTGCATAGAACGATTTGGATACTGCCTAAATTGCATATGGTGATACCTCTATGTAAAGTCAGCGGTAGTGAAACTATATATAAAAATGCTAGAAAGGAAATTACTCAGATTTCCTTATACAGATGAGATAATGGTAAAAGGCAGATGGGGATGGCTTGGGCAAGTCCTGAGCACTGCCCACGGGAAAATAGTGGCTGAAGGTGTCAATTGTGCTTCCATGGGCAATTGAAGGGTTAAAAGACCTAGACCTACTTGAATAAGAACTGTGAAACGGGAGTAATTTATACTTTGTAGGCATTACTTAAGGTTCTTTGCAGCGTCCCTTCTGGTCCTACTGGGATCCTCTTTCATTCCTTTCATTGTACCTCCGTTCAAATACTCTTTCTTCTATCTTACATTCCCCTTTCTCCTAACGATTGTTTCATAGTGCAGCTGCGAGGGTTTCCTCCTGTTACACCTTTCAAACCTTCTTACTCTCGATTTCCTTTTCAGCGCCGAATGACCCCAAAAGTTCCAGCGCTTGGCCTCTGGCCAAAATTTTATATTACAGTGTTTGCAGAGTTATTAGGATTATATTATTGTTTTAGTTTCTGTCAACACTTTTTATCATTATTATCAATACCTGGGCTTCGTTAGTAATTTTTACCTGCGTACAATTTGGAGTTTTTAGAACCTTCATACCTTTGATATAATTAGATTGAAACCACAACCACTTGTAATGGACTTGCAAGGTGTAAGGTCAAAATAAACACCTGTGGCTTGTGTTTCCGTTGGTTTAAGTGAAACACTTGTCCCTGAACACCTGTAACTAACAGATACTTACTTGCGTTACAGTAGAGGGGGTTAAAACATTTGCGCTGTAAGTGTTATGGTACAGCATTCTCTATTTAGATAGTTGATAACGCCGAAGATGCCCACTTAAATACATATTGATTTTAAATACGCATATACTCATTATATATATACACATGTAGTATATATATATGTCATATATATATTCCGTCCTCCTTACCTCTGTTATTGTTAAATTCGTTTCGAGTCCCAATTCTGTAGGAATATAATGCATTCTGTAAAGCAAGCTTTGTAAATCTTATGAGGTTTTCCTAACTCAAACAGCAGCATTTGCATATTCTAATTCTGGCAACCTTGGCTCATTTGTCCAATCTGAACTTTTCTTCCATTTCCGGCCTCTTCACAATAAAATTCATGACGAGCAAACAACGAAGGTGAAATAATATCCACTTGCAGTACCCACTGTTTACTGCATTTTTTTTCACAAGACCTCATCAACATTAACTTTGCATGTACTTCGTTTCTGGATAATATTATTTCGTTTTATTTAGTTAACAGGATTGCCATAGTAACGCAAGACCTTTCATAATATTAGTAAGTGAACGCTGTCAGATGCCTTTTCCTAATAAACGAAAGCCATAAGACGGTATTTGTAAATTCCATACGCTGCTGGACAGTATTTTTCCACACAAATTTGATTTGCGCAACTCTTGCCTTTTCTAAAAACGTTTTTATCATTTTATTTCTTTAGCCATTTCACAATAAGCTTAATGATTATTGCCATACATCATCACAGCACATACATCATTGTAACTGATGGAAGCGCAGTGCCTACAGCTTTCAGTTAGGTCACTGCTTTTGGAACCTTTGCCGTGATTTTCAATTCCCATCCATCAGGATTACGTCCTCATTCCTTATTTCGGTCAGGAAACATCGGTGCTAACTAAGAAAGTAATCCTCATGGTCGAATGAATAATATTGTGAACTTTTAACTTGGAGGGGGAGGGGTGGGGGTGGCCGTATCTATAGTTATAGCCTGATGACGGTCTGGACAAACTTGCCTTCATGTTCCAAGGACTTTTTCCTCTGCACGGCTGAATGGGGTCTTTTTAATTAAGTCACCAGATAAAATCGCATGGGTTTAAAACAAAGCTTTTTTTTTATGTAAGCCTTGCGTATTTACTCTTTAAGAGAGCAAAAGGGAAAAAGTGTTTCATTTTCTCTCCAAGTATTCTTTGTTCTTGAATTATTCGAAGCTCCAGAAAGTGAAAGAAAAAAAAAAAAGTAATTTTGCCAGTAAAGATTAAATGTAATGCATATTTATACGGTTATTGGAGAGGTTGAAAATGTCGAGAACTTATCAAAATATATATTATTTTATATATGCGATGGACTGCCTCTGTTTTTTTATTATTAGTTAACATTTTAATCTCTGAAAGCTTCAAGCATCATAAATGAGACATTGCTCGCTGGAGTATTAGATTTTGTTTTTTATAGAAATATCAGGTCTTCATATAAACTACACATATTTCCTTAAAAAATATTAGGTATTATTCATGAAGTTATGTTATCGCCCAAAGGATTTTATACGTCTTAGAAAATATTAGCTCAACTAATATGCCAGTTGATGTCATAGGTAACCGCTAGAAGTGCAGCGTCGCCCATGGAAGTATAAGGTAATATTCAAAGGTGTTAGGTACTAAAATTCAGCAGTATAAAATTTTTTCTTTAAAATTATCAAGTAAAAGATCTGAAAAGAGATTTAGTCATCCTTGAAGATATTTGGTGACTTGTCTAAGTTACCGTTCATGAAAGGATTAGGTAATTTATGCTATAGAGGTTCATCTATAAAGTAACACGTTATCTCTTAAGAAGATTGAGTCATTATTCATGATAGTATTAGGTAATAACTTACAGAGTACACGGCATCAATAGTAGAGTGTTACTTATTCTATTAGAGATTGGTGAATCTATTGAATGGTTGATATTCGTCTTAGGTAATAAGCATCACTGATGAAAGTATTAGGCTTCTCTTATTTAATAATTGAGAATGTATAATGGATAGTTTATAAAGTTACACAGTAATGACATAATCTATAACGATGTAAAATTCTCATGAAAACAATACCAAGTGGTTGTCCACGAGTAGTAATGAGCTCAAAAATGAAAGTTTGTGTTCTCATGAATATCACATAGCATTCTTCGAAGCTCGTGATAATCCGCTTGGCATCATCCACTACATTTTGATGAGGTTTTAGGGAGTCTTCATAAAACATGGCTTGAGAGTTCCATTGTTATGGTCTCGTCCTTGTTAGTAGAGTGAATCCAGAAGCCCACACCAGGCTTTCAATCCATGAAGCAACCTGCCACATTAAGGCTGCCTCTGAGCAAAAGATTTTGCTAGCATAAAGTCTACTTAATCTAAACGACCCCGGCCAGAAGCTGGAAAGGAGACATCTCGAAAGTTGAGAGGAAGTGGACATTATGAAAAAATGGGCCATTTAGTCTGGAGAGCAGTGAATAAGTACTGTTAAGGCCCGTCCGCACGGTCGAGCTTTGCTCAATAAACTCTGTTCGATGTGACGTCAGAAGCGGAGAAATAGGGGGTAACGGTCTGACTTTTCCCCCGGCTGACGTCACATCGAACAAAGTTCGTTGGGCAAAACTCGACCGTGTGGACGGTGGTTTAGGCCTGAGAACAGTAGTAAGCACAGAAAATAACTTGAAAGGGGCTTAGGTGAATACATGGAACATCTCTTTCGGTTGTATACAGATTCCGGAGGTCCACACCAAGCCTCCTTTTCCCTTTCACACTTCAAACCTCAATACACTTAGGACCAACCAAATGAGACTTGGAACAAACGAGAATTCTGGCTAATAGTTCTGTAGGCTAAACTAAAACCAAAAATAGGCCTTAAACTAATTTATTATTCACAAGATTTAATAATGCACATGGACGCAGAACAACTCATTGCACGTAGATGATGATGTCTGAGCCCAAAATGTCAATGAAGATGATGATTTTCAATTTGAGGCAAATTAAAAATGTACTTGGCATGTCGCGATAAATGCGCTTCAATAAATAACGTAATCCTTATTCGTTACTATTGTCATTATTATTATTATTACTGCCGATGACAATGGAATACACCTAAATAGTTGATGTAAGTACTAAATGGTACAGTGCATGTCTTTCTCAATGTATGTTGTGGCGAATAAATAAATAAATCGGTATTTCATTGTATATTTATTTTTCTGTCTGCTTAAATTACTTTCACCTTATAGCTTATTGAGTTTATTCTTATTGATTTAAAAACTTTCTTCTTATACTTTTCATTGTAAGCTGTAAAGTATAACGGAGTTTTACCAGACCACTGAGCTGATTAACAGCTCTTCTAGGGCTGGCCCGAAGAATTAGATATTTTTACGTGGCTAGGAACCAATTGGTCACCTAGCAACGGGACCTACAGCTTCTTGTGGGATCCAAACCACACTGTATCGAGAAATTAATTTCTATCATCAGAAATAGATTCCTCTGATTCCGCATTGGCCGAGCCAGGATTCGAACTCCGGACCACCGGATTGCCAGCCGAGCGCGAAAACCACTCGTCCAGCGAGGAACTTATTGTCAGCTGTAAAATTTGTGAACTGACTCCGGTGTGAAATAGAAATGAATAGAATTCCAGTTAAGAAGCTAATGCAGGCTGGGTGGCTTAGGTAGTAGGCAAACTTGAAAATTAATAATTAAACGTCGGGCGACGAATCATTTCTTGCCTTTCACTCTTAAAATATATGTCGAGGGCAATCGCCTTACGAAAGCATAAGAGTCTTACCTATTGAAAACGGCATTAATGATTCAGAGCTTGGACTCTCTCTCTCTCTCTCTCTCTCTCTCTCTCTCTCTCTCTCTCTCTCTCTCTCTCTCTCTCTCAGCTCTGCCGTTCACGTTCATCGCACCGTAAATGCAAAAATGAGAATAATCTGTTCGTCTGTCTTGGAGATGATTTGATTGTTTCTTCGCTCTTTTTGTTCCAAACGACGTTGGAAATTTGCCAATCTAATTACGAAAATGAAAGTCCTTACGAGAAGTGATTAGGTGAATCCTCTAAAGGAAGGTAATTGATCAGGATGTGAAGAAAAGGAGCCTGTTAGTTTGTCTGCGAGGATGTGAATGTTAGCTTCTGTATTTTCGCATAAATTCTGTTTTTGCCCAGCGAGAACGTGTTTAAATAGCTATAATTACTTTTGGTGTTTATATATTATATATATATATATATATATATATATATATATATATATATATATATATATATATATATATATATATATATATATATATATATATATATATATATATATATATATATATATATATATATATCACGGCTCCTTTGTTTCACTTTTCTTAGTGGCATTTGTGCCTTTATGTAACTTGGATACATAAATATGTTTATGTATATATATGTATATATACATATATATGTGTGTTAGTGTGGAGTGTGTGTACACATACACACACACACTCATATATATATACATATACATACTATATATATCATATACATCATATATATATATATATATATATATATAATATATATATATATATATATAGTACTTACGCATTTATATACACGTGTGTGTGTATCTGTCTAATTTTTATAACTAAAACTTATTTCATAACTTCAGTATAGTTTTCGTGTTGGTGTAGGTAGCTGGGAGATTATACCTTGAGCTCTTCTCTTTTGCTTGTATAAAAGCTGACGCATGCGCGGTAAAATGATCAAAGACGACTAGCGAATTTACTTAAGAGATCAGGCATATTTTTTTTATGTAAATCTTGGAACATATCTGACAGAGATTTGTTTGATCATCATTACTGAAGGAAAAATGAGAAAAACATGTGTAGTCAGTTTATCATTAATGTAACGAAGTTATATGTAAATGTGGAACTTCTGAAGTGGTTATGTTCGTAGGTTTGCTATGTCGGTTTATTTGGTATTTATAGGATAGGTAATAGCAAATGGTGATTAAGTTAATTGACCTAAGTATGCAGTTTTATTTTTATCGCGAAGTAGTTAGGTTCTTTTTTGTGCTTATGATAAAGATAAATTATCAAAAAAATGTAGGTAAAGACTCAACAACAGTTTTTAGAATGTTTGATTTTTGAAGTTGATGGTTTTATGGGAATGACTGTAAGCTGGTAATCATTAGAAGAAAATACAGTTTTGAATATTTCTTCTCATAAGGCATGCTGATTTCTGCTCTTTTCATTTCTTTATTCGCAAGCGAACTTTGTATAGTTTCTGAAACCAAGTATACTACAACTCCAGTACTTTGGAATAATTGTAGATAACGTGAGAAGCTTTATCCTCTAGTATTACAGTTATCGTTATTAATATTGGTAATACTTTTGTCATTTGATTTTCACAGTATAAAATTCATAGAATGTGCCGTTTTTTATAATATGTATTTTTTAAATAATTAAACATCTAGAAATAGATTTTTGTCTCACGCAGAAATTTATGGTATTAGAATTTCAGTTCCGTGCATAAAATGATGGTTATGATTAGTATTGTCAGCATTTTTCATAAATTCTTAAAAAGAGAATTTCCATGGAAGCTTCGATCTGACTCTCCGGAGATTTCCAGTGGTCCTGTGCAGTGAGGGAACATGGAAACAATAGTATTCCACTCTAGTGAAAGAATATCGAAGCAATAATGCTCCACTATAGTGAGGGATCATCGCAACAATAGTGTTCCACCACAGCGAGGGAACATCGAAACGATAGTGTTCCACCACAGTGAGGGAACATCGAAACTATAGTGTTCCACTACAGTGAGGTATCAGAAATAGTAGCGTTCCCCTGCAGTGAGGGAACATCGAAACGATAGTGTTCCACTTCATTGGGGAACATAGGAGCAGTAGCGTTCCACTGCAGTGAGGGAACATTGAAGCAATAGTGTTCCTCTGCTGTGAGTTAACATTGAAGCAATAGTGTTCCACTATAGTGAGTGAACATCGGATCGATAGTGTTCTGCTTTACTGAGGGAACATCTAAGCAATAGTGTTCCACTGCATCGAGGGAACATCGATGCTCAATATTGCAAATTAACCAGCCGTTTAAACTCGGACTATTCAGAGGCAGGCAACGGTCTCCAGTTTCAGCTTATCAGCCACACACACACACACACACACACACACACACACACACACACACACACTTTTTTTGTGAATTAATCTCAATATTCAATGACTATCTGAATCAATATAGTCTCGTCGTTTTTCAGATGAGGTTACAAAGGTTTTAATCACGTAATGTTTGAAAGAGTCTCTCTGTATGGAGACTAGTCATTAAAATTATATTTCTTTTTAGCTACGTGCTTTTTTTATTTATTTCATTTAGGGAAGAGGAGTTTTAGGGATTTTTCGCTCAATACAACTTATCAGATGACGATAAACCCTGTCTGTTGAAAAGGGAAGTTTATTATCAACAGGGTGAAGGGAGTAAGTTCGAATCCATGGCGAGGACGGATCGGTATAGGATTGTTTCATTGATACCCTTTTCTTTCCTCAGTTCATCTCCAAAGCAAAGAATGTTTACCTGGTAGTTAGTTGACGGTAGTAGGTTGTAGTTGGTGTGAAGGAGATAAAGTTATCAGCCTTATCCTGCAATTTGTTAGGGATCTCAGGGCTACAGGCATTGGAGAGCTTCCATTTTAGGGTATATATATATATATATATATATATATATATATATATATATATATATGTATATATATATATATATATATATATATATATACTATATATATATATATATATATATGTATATATATATATATATATATATATATGTATATATATATATATATATATATATATATATATATATATATATATATATATATATATATGATATATCCTGTATATAGGTTGTTACTCTTCTCATATTAGGTAGACTGCTAGCTTCATGATATTCATTATTATCTGGTTACAACCCACCACAACGAACTGTTTAACCAGCACTTAAATAATTACCACCTAGGTAACCATGGGTACACTGGGATTAAAATGCAACATATCTAAAACCTTACGAGTCCTTGGGCATCCTGCCCAGGACCGCTCTCTCTCTCTCTCTCTCTCTCTCCTCGTCTCTCTCTCGTCTCTCTCTCTCTTTTACTATAGACCCAATTCTTGTGACTGTTTTTTATGAAGTTAATTCTTAGGTTTTTAATTTAATTTTTGTATGTTTTTATTTAAATTTTAATGTCATTTATAATATTTGTAATGAGTATGTTCCAATTTTACAGACTAATGATGTACTGAGTTTATGTGCGAAACGTTTTTTTGTAATAGACCATAGATTTTATGATGTGTTCCTTGGACCCTGCTGATTATATATATATATATATATATATATATATATATATATATATATATATATATATATACACTATATATACATATATATATATACATATATATACATATATATACAATATATGATATATACATATATATACATATATATACATATATATATGCATATATATATATGCATATGATATATACATATATGTATATGTATATCTATATATATATATATATATATATATATTTATATATATATATATATATATATATATATATATATATATATATATATATATACACACGTTACATATATATAAAAAGAGAGAGAGAGAGAGAGAGAGAGAGAGAGAGAGAGAGAGATATTGTGTACATACGTATATATATCTACAGTGTACACTTATGAATGTCACGTATATACCCAGGTTCCTTACCGGCGATGATTGGCGTCAAAGCGAAGACATCGCTGAAGCTTGTAAGCAGCTTACGGAGGAGAAATAATTGAAGGAGAGGAGTTGCAGAAGCTAATAGCCTCGAAGGCAGAAAGGAAGGCGCTTCTCGATATTTCCCTGAAGAGGACAAGAATGATGCAACAGTCGGTGCTTGCCTTGAAGACAAGGCGGGGGGAAAAATAGCTCATTTGGGGTATAGCGTTTGAGGAGTTTGTTGTAGAGGTGGAGCTGCAAGCTAATGTATCGTTTTTCCCTGTGAGTTAGTATGAGGTGTTTTCGCCTTCGAAGGAAGTGAAAGCACTTACGGCACCATGTTTGTGTGAACGATGAAATATCTTTCATTAGATAGGTTGATAGTATCAATGGGTATTGTAAGGTGCTTTGAAAAGATGAGACTGATTAGGTGCACTGGGTTTGAGAAATGACGTTATGAGGTAAACCGGGCAGCTGGAATTTATATTGAAACATTGCCTAGAATTATTGACAATAATTCACAAATCACATATTATTTCCCCAGTAAGGTCATATTTGCAGTTTGATTTTTATCTATCATGTCTTCGCCTGATTACCTGGTAACAGGGTTACACGAAAGAAATCGTTATTGCAGGTTATTTGGGTAGCTATGCTAATTCATCTTTGTATTAGTGAAAGGAAATGTAAATGCTCCAGATTATTATGGCTGATTATGCTAATCACATCCTCTCAGTAGTAAAAGGAAAAAATACATTTCAGAGATTGTCCGAGTAACTATGTGACGTATGTTATTTGAGTAGGTAAGCCAATCTCATTTGGGAAGATTTGTAGTTGTTATTGTTGTTTTTGTTGATGTTGTTGCTGCTGCTGCTGCTGCTGCTGCTGCTGTTAGCGATATGTAAACCATAAAAATGAAACCATCCTGGAACAGCAAATACCATTGTTAAGGATCAGTAATCCGATCTTGGACTTGTCATTACAAAAGATACGCTGCAATATCTGGGTGCGTTAAGGGACTCGTAACAATACCATAAAGAGATATGAAGACCCTCTGAATGGAACGAGAGAGAGAGAGAGAGAGAGAGAGAGAGAGAGAGAGGAATGGGCAGAAGGAAACAAAGAAGATATAACTTGTTGAAATGGTGAATGAAAATAACGTACGTGTACCTATATGTGAAAATGTTAATGAAAATAAGGTACGTATATATGTGAAAATGATACTGAAAAGAAAGATACTTAAATGTGAAAATGGTAATGAAAATATGTGGAAATGGTAATGAAAATAACGTACGTATATATGTGAAAACGGTAGAGAAAATAACGTATGTAAAAATGGTAATGTAAATAACGTACGGGTACATTTGAAAATGTTAATGAAAATTACCTATGTGCATGTATCAGTGATAATGAGAGTAACGTACGTGTATGTGACAATGATAATAAAATTAATATGAGAGAGAGAGAGAGAGAGAGAGAGAGAGAGAGAGAGAGAGAGAGAGAGAGAGAGAGAGAGAGCAAAAATGGTACTTTTAATGCAAAATAAAATGGGAAAAAGAAAAGGGCAGTACTATTGTTGAAGAGAGGAACAAATTTTGTCAGTTCATCAGGTAATTCGCTCCGTCCAGGTTTAGTCAGTCTATAGATAGCAGGGCTTCATGAAACGAATTGACCCGGGCTGTGTTTGTTTCCTTTTTTTTTTTTTTTTTTTTTTTTTTCGTTAGCAAAATGAACGAAAATTGCCAATTCGCTTCGCCGTTGACGTCCTCTATAATAGGCACTCACTTTTTGTTTTGCTTAGTGAAATACACAAAGCTCATGAATCATTTCGCATTGGTTTAGTGGATTTTGTTTTATCCCTTTTATTTTATGTATATATGTAAATATATGTATATATATATATAATTTATATATATATATATATATATATATAGATATCTATATATATATATATATATATATACACACATACATACACACACACATACATACAGATGTCGACCTTGTCGCCTTGGTGTGAGTCAGCTAATGTGGACTCAATAACTGTTGTTCGGGTCTTAAGGCCCACCAATCCGCTCAACTGACTTTTATTAGCTGTAGGGTAGGAGCCATCCACGGACCTAGGGGTGAGAGCCGAACCCTGCATCTTTCATCGTGTGCTTGTGCGAGCGAATGCATGCTGCAACGTATTGTTTGTAAGGTTACAGTGTATTAATCATATAAAAACACTATCATCGGTTTATCATTTTGTGTTCTGCTGTAGGAATGTGGGGCTCCTGGTATGGTTTTCTGTAGAACCTTCGGATGTTTTGTCCTTTAGACAGAATTATTCAAAGGTGAAGTTTTATGTAGTGGGAATATTTGGAATTGGGATTTTCTTTTATAGAAATAAACGTAATTAGGAATTTCTTTTATAGAAATACCTGTCATTAGGATTTTCTTATATAGCAATATCAGTAATATGGATTTTCTGTTATAGAAATATCAGTTATTAAGATTTTATTTTATAGAAATATGTGTAATTAGGATTTTCTTATATAAAAATGTATAATTAGGATTTACATTTGTAGAAATATCTGTACTTAGGATTATTTTTAATATAAAAATGTGTAATTAGGATTTGCTTTTATCGGAACATCTGTAATTAGGATTTTCTATTATAGAAATATGTGTGATTAGGATTTTCTTATATAAAAATATTTAATTAGGATTTACTTTCATAGAAATATCTGTAATTAGGATTTAAGCCGTTGGCATTTTGGCCTTCCTCATGAAAGTGAAATATTCGTGCCATGATTTTTATTTACCCAATGTATATTAATTTTTTTGTCTTATTTATCAATGATGCTCGACCCGTATTTTTCTATCCTTTATTTAAAGGATAGTATAGACGATCTAGTGTTGCTAGTTAGCGGTCTTTTGCCAATCTGCATGAAAATATAGACGACTTGGAGATAAGAATAGTAATATAGTTGCTCGTATCACATATTAAAGTAGCGATGGCATGCTTCAAAATAGGATAACACCGTATTAAGAAATTTAAGGTATGCGATAAGCACTCACAGGGGCTTCGACAGCGCCGTTGTAGAATCCTTGGCTTCGTTGCCGAAGAAATCTTGAAACAGGTTTTACGTAATTTTATGTAAACTGAAGTGAACGTGTCTTTATGGGATCATATTGGAGTTTATGAAAATGCTAAGGCAATAGAATAAATGAAAAAATAAATAAATAAATGAATAAATAGATAAATAAATAAATGAAAAAATAAATAAATAAATGAATAAATAGATAAATAAATACATAAATAAATAAAGGGTAATTAGCTTTTATATTGGTTGTAGCTAGCTTGGGTTGTGAACCAGATTCTTCGAACTGCATGTGTTAGATTCAGAACATTATTCGCTTTATAGAGCGAAGATTACTGATTAGGTCTATTAATTAGTCGATCGACAAAATATGAGTTCTAAAATGCGTAAATTTTGGTACGTTTATTGGGAATCCTTTGATGACTTCTCCAATGCTAAGGGTTTTTATACAACGGGGTTTTCAACCCATTTTCTACTTAAAATGAGTTAGTCATAAGGCCTCCTATCCGTATTCACAACATCTGGCACTGGTTGTAGAATTGTTATCTTGTTATATAACCTTAGAAAAACGTGTTCTTAAAAACCATGATGACGCTCTCTCTCTCTCTCTCTCTCTCTCTCTCTCTCTCTCTCTCTCTCTCTCTCTCTATAGAAGACGCAGTAATTTGGAACAGCAAAGACACGGGTGTGCGAAAATTAACATGAGTGATAAATAAAACTCCTGGTTATTAGGCAACTGTAAGTACGAAGTCGCAGTCGAAGAGAGAGAGAGAGAGAGAGAGAGAGAGAAAGGATGTGGGTGATCCTTGTACCGTCATAATAAGTAAATCCATAATTATCATAATTACAAATGGATAAAAAAAAAGCCAGGTAATCTTCACCCGGCGGGGCAGATCCACCCATGAGATATTCATCACCATTATCTCTCTCTCTCTCTCTCTCTCTCTCTCTCTCTCTCTCTCTCTCACTCACTCGAATACGTCTTCGTCAGGCACAGTGATATCGTTGGGAATCCGTCCTACTGACCCCCAAGTTATGAACTTTAGCTTTATTCCGTTTCTGCTTCGAGGAGAAGAGGATGCTTATACTAGAGGCTTATCGATGCCACACATCACTTCCTGTAATTGCGAATTCTTATTCCTATTCTCCTCTTGGCATTCCCACTGGAAATTTTCCATCTGGCTTTGTGTTTCTCTGGGGAAATTGCCGATGGCAAACCGGTTGTTTGCGGGAACCGCCAGGGCCGTTGCCAATTGCATGGCAGATTGGTAGGCGAATTACCGATGAGAAATGAGTCTCGGAGTGACTATCCGGATTTCGATGTGTTTTTCTTGTTGTTTATTTTTTTTATCAGATGTCTTGCGAGGTATTCAGCGTGCTCTTGGACAGTTCATTTCGTAGAAGATGCCCGCGGGTTTAGGATTGGTATAGGTGTTCCGTTGATATAGTTTGAGAATGTACTTTAAAGTATTAAAGAATTGATTTGTTGATTGGTTGTGTATTGTATATAACTAAACAAAGAATTTTGGTTTCTCCCTCCCGTGGATTCTTTTTTTTCGATGTTTGTAGATTTTCACTCTTGCATATATTATGACTAGATGATACATCTCTCTCTCTCTCTCTCTCTCTCTCTCTCTCTCTCTCTCTCTCTCTCTCTCTCTCTACACACACACACACACACACACACACACACACAAATATATATATATATATATATATATATATATATATATATATAGAATTTGTGTTTTTATGAACAAATGTATGCTTGTACTAGATTTATCGTGTTTTAGTAAACACTGAAGATGTACAAAAACGAAAGTAAGTGCACCCTGCTCTATTTACTGTACTTCATAAAGTAGAGGTAAGAAACTGCGAGTTTAAGAATCGATCATTCACGCTGTATTATAATCTTAGCACTTTATTGCTAATCTTATGCAATTCGTTATCGTTTTATCATCAGATGTGACTTTCGTCTGACCTATTTGTATTGAGTGAGAGAGAGAGAGAGAGAGAGAGAGAGAGAGGTTATTGTTGATCATTTTCCATATTGAACTTTGTTATTGTTTGTGAATAGTTATGGATAAATGGCACATACTTCACTATTCTATTCTACAATTGTCTGTAGACTACTAAGAATTGTCTGGATGTTAGAAATATATTCTGACCTTTTATCTTGCATATGTAGTTGCTTCATTGGTAATTGTAACCTTGACTCTCACCATCGCTGGACGATCTGCTTGGACGCCTTTTCAGCCACGAAAGTTGTTGGTATTAGAGTTTAGTAGACTTCCTTGGATTAAAGTTTACAAATTTCTTGAGGCAGAAGTTGCTTCTCATCCAATTGCATGGGCGATATGAGTGCATAACTCTTAGCCAGCTTGGTCATTGGCTCAACCGGTCATATTATAACATACCACGATCATTGGACCAGGTTCCTCTTTCAAAAAGTTCAAGGTTCAGTCCACTTTCATCAGCATTATTGAAATCCCGTGACCAAGGTCCAAATATCAACCTTACCCATGATATTGTCATAGAGGGATTGGCATATTCATAAATTTTCAGTTGCTGTGACGTCAAGTTGGTTATCAGATTTGTGGCTTGGTTGTTTTCTGGTACGTTTATAAGGTAAAGAAGATTTTGTTACATCCTGAAAAAGCGCCATGATCCATTTATCTTTATTTATTATTTATTGTTATTTATGTAATTTTTTTTACCATCGTCTGTATCTCAGTATACTTCATTCTCTTATATTTGTTTCTGTCCCTTTTGTGAAGGCCCCGTGTTCGTTTCTTAGTAATAAGAACATTATATGGCAAGTATTGATATTGGCAGCTGTGTTGAGTATTCAAAAGATTTTATTCTTGTTAAGGGCAAACTGAAAGGTGATTTAAAGGTAAGAATAGCAACAATACCTTTCTTAAAGCCGTTGAAGGCATCCAGGAAACTTGTGTCCTTGGGATCCAGTGACAGAAAGAATGATTGATTTACAAAAACATCATTAAAATGTTTTGCTACTTTAGATACATATGAACAAATTTCTTTCGCTTCTGCGCTTATATTACTTGTACGACATGGACTGGAGGTTTCGTTTCAAAAGTAATTATAACGTAAAGTTTCCTGCCTCTGTTTTTTTTCACATTCTTTTATTTACACAAAGTATGAGGTTGAGGCCTCACACCTTGCCCTGTTCTAGATGCAGAAGCTTTTGTAGAAGGGATTTATCTATGACTCCGAAGTTGGAGGAAAAACTAGGCTTTAAATTTTGTTCTGCATTACTCTCGAATCACTCGGCAGATTCCATTTCATGTATTTCACGGCTTGTGCTCCTTCAGAAAATATTAAGGATGAGGCTGTTGCTTTTAATGAGCTTGTGTTTTTGATCCGCCAAGGGAGTAAATGAGACTTGACATTAAATCCGCAAGGAAAGTGTGTTGACCGAATTAGTGATGTTTTATAAGAGTGTTGACGTCATGCTCCGATTTTCTCGGTATTAAATTCACCCTCATTGTTGAAAAGTATGTGGTAGTCGGCGTTTATATGCGGTAACTAACTTGTAGTTAGTGATGGAATCACACACACACACACACACACACACACACACACACACACACACACACACACACACATATATATATATATATATATATATATATATATATATATATATATATATATATATATATATTATGAAATAGAGAAGAGGAGAAGAGAGAGAGAGAGAGAGAGAGAGAGATAGAGAGAAGAGGAGAGAGAGAGAGCGAGAGAGAGAGAGAAGAGAGAGAGAGACTTGATTTTGTATATAAATGTTTTGTGATTTATAACACGAGTCTTTTTATTGGATTTAATTGTAAAAGCACTTTTAATTATTGAGTAACAGATATTATCTTTGTAGGAGACCTGCTTATACCTTCATTTATACATGGAAGGTATAGACCAGTTCTTTGCGATTATTAATAATAATAATGATGATACATTTTCGTGTTTATTTTTTTTTTTGCATTTCCGATAAATTTAAAGTTTATGTAGCTACAATACAGTTTACCGTTTCCTTTTTCTTAGAATTAAGTGCTATCATTTTTAATGTTTCAGTTTCTTTTATTTCCTATATGTAGTGTGAAACATCTTATCGCTATATGCTATTCACCATTGTAAGTTCCGAGAGGAAATATAAGATTAATCACACACACACACACACACACACACATATATAATATATATATATATATATATATATATATATATATATATATACGTATATACAAATACACACACGAATTTTTATCACATACACAGCGACATTTATTATTTTATTCACGAATATTAAACCACTAATACCGCATGATATCCATTTCACTACATCTCGGGAATAACATACATCCATGGGGAATTGTTTATAAGTGCTCAGTAGTCTAAGCCACTGTATATTGTTCCTAAGTGACTTGGGTGTACGTTATTCTCATCGTATGCTGAATTTGGATATTAAATGATATTTGTTGTTTAATGTTCGTGATATATATGTATATATATATGTATGTATGTATGTATGTATGTATGTATGTATATATATTTGATATAGTGTATATATAATATATATATATATATATATATATATATAAATACCTATCAATATATACACACACACACACACACACACACACACATATATATATATATATATATATATATATATATATATATATATATATATATATATATATATATATAATCTAGTATATAATGTATATCGTGTTCGCCATTCAGTACCATCATTATTATTATCGTAACATCACCATCATCAATGCAGTTGTTGTTGTAGGTGCTGTTCGGTTTGTGTTCTATAAACAGAGCATGCTCGTACGTTATTCTCCTAGCCATTCGTATTATCCGAAACCGCTTCCAGATATAGGACTCTCATTAAGTTTCTAATCGTGACCAGACATCCAGACATCACTCCCATTCCATTCTGTTCCGCAGAATGATTTAATGAAGGAAAAATACAATTAATCTCAGGCCTTGGATGTGTTTTTGGTGTCATTCAAGAAAAAAAAATTAAGATATTAATGACGTGACTTTTTATAGATGTGGGAATAAGGAAAAGTGATGAATATGATGTTATTTTTAGCGAGTTTCGTATGATTGGCACAGCTGGTGAAAATCGTAAACAAGTCTTGTGGAAATAGCTGCCGGATTATAAATTGATATTTTTTTCTTATAGAAGAAATGCAGAAATATGCGGAAAATATCTGTGAAAGAATTGTAAGATGAAGGGAGTGAATGAAAGAAAGCTCTGTTGAAAAAGAAAAGCCCTTCAGCATGAGAAGTGATACCGCATGTGAAAAAATTCTCTCTCGAGACGTTTTTTGCTCTGGGAAAACTCTGTTCACAAACATCCCAGCTATGCCTTCCGTCAGGTTGCCCTCTGTGCTGCACAGGACTTAACAACACCGGAGGAACAAGGACAAACGTAGCAAGGAAGGGACGGACGAACGCAGCTTGGGAAAAGTAGCCAAGAAACAGATATGTGGTTACATCGTGGGATCTACCACGTCAATCCCAAGGTATTTGGATATTATATGTATATATTTTTTTTGGGGGGGGTTTTTTTTTGCCTGTTTTCTTTTGGGAATTTTTATGTATGTAGGGAATGTTGATTTATCTGCACAAGGAAGAGTTGACAGAGACTTTTTTTTTTTTTTTTTTTTTTTTTTTTTTTTTTTTCCCCAGGGAAAAATATTCATGTTTGTTTGGGAAGATTTGCCGTGTCATGTCTGTATAATACTGTGGATGGGAGCCTTTAGATGGCGAATCCTTTACCTACATGCATCAGTAATATAAATGTGAGTGTGTGTTTGTATGTATGTATATATATGCAGAAAATTACCACAGGGAATGAAACACTGTGTATAAATACTTTTATACCTAGTGTTTAATTTATTCCCCTTGGTAGATATGCATATGCTCATCACATGTTCTGGTAATTCGAGCAATATATGTACATACATATATCTGTGTGTGCTTTTTTATGTACGTATTTGTGTATACGTACGTATATGTGTATATGTGTGTGTGTGAAGGCTGCGCGCCCGGGAGGGAGTGCGTTGGGTAGGAAGCTAATAAGTAAATACTTTCCATCATGCGCAACATTCTCTTGACGTTCATTCCACTGTCTACCCCTCCCCCCCTTCACTCCTGCCGTGAATCGGGTCAGCATTTCATTTGTACCCCAAAATATTATCCCATTCTTCATGAATTGACAGACTATTAATCAACAGAGCAATTAACGCGTCAGCTTATTATCCCTGTCAGTCATTAAGGTTTATTTGGGATCGTGCGCGCGCAATTCTCGACTTACTGAGCGCTTTAATGGTTCGCCTTCAGAGCGTTTATTTCGCGGTGGAGAATGGGTACATATCCGATTCATTTGAAAGTGGTTGATACCAGAGACGCTTTGGAAAACATAATTCACACAAAATGATCCGAGTTCCTTCTCTCGAAACCGCTCTATTTAATGTTGTTGCCAAGTTGGTCTTTCTTTTTTACACTGAAGAAGAAGAAAAAAAGATAATCGCTACTTGCATACCCGTATCCTCTGTACATGAATATGCAAGTTTTAGCTGAATGTATGACTGCATATCTTTGCCCTAGTATTTGTGTATTTGTTGTACGCATTAGGTTCCGAGGGGTGAGGTAAACTTGCTTTATATGTGTGAGAGAATTATAAACAGAAGCCCAAGGGTTTTCCAATCTTGAAGTGGAATTATTTTATTTAAGAAAAGTCTACTAAATAGTATCATATGCATACTAAGTGTGCACAGTTGTTCAAAGAAGTTAGGTCAAGTGATTATGGCCTGAAACTGTGTAATTAATTTTAGTAACTTCCACAGCAGTTAAACATTTAGGTGAAACTTTGACACAAAAATAGGCTGATAAACTATATAACATCTGCTCTCAATTACCTTAACTGTGTGTTAAAATCAGCAGACAATTTATTGAGACATAAAATTAGCAGCAGATAACCAGTGGTTTTTAATAAGTTTATTTATGAGAATATGGAAGCTATTTTCAAACTTGCAGCAAAAGTCAAACTGTATATGTGAAAGTCAATCCTGTATTTTAGACTTTCAGGAAAAGAAATGAAGCATGTGAGTTATTTTCATATAAGCATGACACCAAATAAAAACTTGACATTCTTGAGAAAGAAAAGGTCACTCTGACAAAAGAGCCTGTAACCAAAGCCTTGTGGAGTGTTACTTTTTGTAAAGAAAGACAATATCAAACGAACCAAACCATTATATGATAATATTTATTCTAAAAAACGATATCATACTACCTTAGACGTTGACGACGACATTCATTCGTGAGTTCAGCATTTAAAACCAACTTCAAAGCTTAAACACTCTTGGAGTCTAGCCTTAGATGTTTTTATGACTTTGGACGTTCAACAAGCAGTTGGTGACCCAGCAAATTTTCCCATGGCCGTTGAACTAAAAATTTACAACCTTACGAAGAAAATTGATTCATTGGAAGCCGAACTCGAATGAATTATTTGAAGTTTTTTAAGGAAGATGATTGCTCCTAATATAATGCGGGGTAAAGTTAAAGAAAAGAACATGTAAATTCACCCAGAAAAGTTAATTTCTGAGCTTTGAGATATTCCAGACACTGAATCGAGGTCTGACTTGACTGGGGCCATTGTTGATTTCCACGATGGAAGCCGAATTGATGACGCAACGATTAGGATACATAATTGACAGGTCAGAAGGAACTGTAACAAAAATCACCGTAAAACTGAAACCCCCAAAATATGATTGTTAATGCTTATTGTGGGGAGAACGATGTGGCTGTACATCAGGTAATAGAAATCATCATCTACAAGTATGAGAAGACGAAAATAAGCTTGTTTTTCCCATAAACTTGCCGCAGGTGGGACTGCCCGCATCATTCTACTACAGTGTAGTCCTGAAATTCGATGGGGTTTCCATGATAATGGTGATGATGTTATGCTATGCAGGGCTGGTAATGAGTGTGACATAGTGAAAGATATAATGTGCTGACCTGCTTTATGCTAGTAACTTTGAAACGAAGGAATACACTCAGGATAGTGTCATGTATGATAACTGTATGTGACGTTAAACAAGGTTGGTGAATTCCAGAAGTTGCGAAGCCTTGCAAGTAGAAACAGAGTAGCTGAAAATACTGACGCGGATACAGATGGTAATGTCTTGCAGTTTGCCAGTCGGAAATAGAGCATTGTAAATTGCAGTTGATAATGTGAATCCTTTTAATTACAATGTTCTCTGAATTAACTGCTGGCTGTATTTGTTGCCCTAAGGTTGTTTATAAGTGGTTGAAGAAATGTGAATATAATGGAGACTCTTTGACATAAGTACTATAAATTACAATTATCAACGGTATTCATAGCGTCTCAGTGGCATGATCGGTATGGTCTTGGCCTGCCACCTAAGTGGCCGCGAGTTCGATAATCGGGCATTCCATTGAGGTGTGAGAGATGTGTATTTCTGGTGATAGAAGTTGACTCTCGACGTGGTTCGGAAGTCACGTAAAGCCGTTGGTCCCGTTGCTGAGTAACCACTGGTTCCATGCAACGAAAAAACACCATAAACAAACAAACAAGCAAACAAATCAACGGTATCCATGGTGTCGAATGTTGTTAAACTGAGGAAGTGACAAGTTAAATAGAAGATTCAGGGTTGCTCATTGGAATTAGTCACAAATATGTTTTCGTGGAAATAAGAATAAGGGTCCGGTAGTTCCTTTGGCGAAGACGGGACTTCAAAAAGGAATGAAAAACAGTTAACAGTAAATTGAAGTTGTTTATTTATAAAGCCAAGCTCCAACTCATTCAAGCTTACTGAGAAGTCATGCATGCATCTGCTCATTCAAGAAAAGGTGGAGGTGACGTGCATTTAATACTGGTCACGTTGGGTATATTACAGTGCAGAAATCTGGAAGTGATGACTAAGAGTTATATTTTATGATGACGAAAGGTACAGCAAAAGTAAGTCATTTAAATGCTTGGCCTTGCTTTTTTCAAATATCATGTGACTGGAAGTGATGGCGTTTCTATACCTACTACTTGCATATAGAAGCACATGCTCATTTACATATGGAGGCTCATGTTCAAAGAAAAGGTATAGATTAAATTGTTTTATTCATATTTTATCATTCGAGTATTGAAAATATTGACATGAAAACATGTTGACATTATATATATATATATATATATATATATATATATATATATATACATATATATAGAATATATATATATATATATATATATTAAGTGTATGTATGTATGTAGTATGTATGTATATGTGCGTGTGTGTGTGTGTTGAATGTGCACTTTATATATGTTTTGGTAAGTGAGGTTGCATTTAAGGTAAGCATTTCTTCTTTTAAGTGTTTATAGCTTCATTATGTTAGATTACATTTATGATTTTTTTTGTAAATGACACACGTGCATTAATTATCTTCCAAAAAACAATACGTCCTTTGTCATAAGTATTATTCTTTTATGAATACATAAATAATGTAATGCGGGGACTTGTCGAAGTTTTTTGAAGGTCTCTAGAAATGACCTTTAGTCGGAAACTGTTTTTTATCTTAATATTTTTTTTTTTTATTTGGAGAAGAGAAATGAGGTAAGTCATCATGGGGTATTTAGTATGCAACGCTCGTGATATTCCGGGCTTTTAAATACTTCAGTTACACAGCGCTAATAGGAAGGAAATGAACAATTTTACTATTTGTTTTAAACGTTTATGATCATATATTGAACCATTGAGATTGCTAATGTGTATATATATATTCATGTGCATGCGTTTTGTCATGTGTATTCTCACGATTGCTTATGTCTGTAAATATACACGACTGCATACGATTATATATAGGTATTTGTGGATATCATTTTGCCAGTCGTCTCTCATTCTGTGATCATTTTCTCTTTTATTCTTCCAAATTAGCTATAGATTTCACGTAAGCAAAAGGAATTTAGTATTTGGGACAAAGAGGTGGGCAAATATTGGATTTACTCTATTGTTCGGAATCTTCACGAATTACGCGCTGAAGGTTCAGGCCTGAATTGTAACATTACTCTGAACTAAGTAAATTAGCCCTAAAAACTTAACCTTTTGCATTAAATGTTCTGTTTTATTGATAGATAAGTACATTACTGTAATATCCATAAGTTTAACAATAACATGTCTCTAAATTTAAGAAAACTTGATTGTACGTCGTTCCGAAATTTTAAACGTTGCCCTTGTACTTTTCGAAATGAAAGTATTATTATTATTATTATTATTATTATTATTATTATTATTATTATTATTATTATTATTATTATTATTATTATTATTATTATTATTATTATTATATTTATTATTATTATTATTATTATATTATTATTATTATTATTATTAATATTCGAATAAGCACTGTTATTCGTATATCCTTAGTATGTTCTGCCGTTCTGTGCTTTATATTTGCTTGCACAGTCAGCCTTGCCTAACCTTCGGGGAATCATTCCTGCAATTCTATTAAGAACGAGTCTATCATTTCAGTTTTGTCGAACTCTACGTTATTTTTCGAACTAGATAGATCTGACGACTGGGCATCGGAACGTTAATTATCGAAATGAAGAATGTTATCCTTTCTCTCTCTCTCTCTCTCTCTCTCTCTCTCTCTCTCTCTCTCTCTCTCTCTCTCTCTGTGTAAATTTAGGTCACGCTGAACGTACGACAAGCAGAGAGGTCATTAAATATGGCTTAACATATATTAGTCGCTTCCTATTGACAATGCCAGACGAAACAACGACTGTTTTACATGGAACTTAGAAAGACCTAGAAGTCCAATTTATACTCTCTATAGACTGGAATCCAGCAGACTGGAAGTTCAACGAGCTGGAAAGAATTCGTACAGTCCTTGAATTGGTGTTAACAAGCGATAGAATGTTGAATTCGATAAAATAATGTTATGAAAGATGCTGAATTCGATAGAATAATGTTATGAAAGGGATGTTGAATTCGATAGAATAATGTTATGAAAGAGATGTTGAATTCGATAGAATAAGGTTATGAAAGAGATGTTGAATTCGATAGAATAATGTTATGAAAGATGCTGAATTCGATAGAATAATGTTATGAAAGAGATGCTGAATTCGATAGAATAGTGTTATGAAAAAGATGTTGAATTCGATAGAATAATGTTATGAAAGAGATGTTGCATTCGATAGAATAATGTTATGAAAGAGATGTTGAATTCGATAGAATAAGGTTATGAAAGAGATGTTGAATTCGATAGAATAATGTTATGGAACATCTAACCTACTAATTCACGCTTCCAAATTTAAGCAGTATGTTTTCCATTTCTGTGAGTTTTCCAGCGGATGTGAGAATTGTTTTCATATTCTCACATGAGGAAACACCGACGCGCCTTATTGCAGGCTGCCTCTCATGATTATATTCATGAAATGCAAACGAAGATGGAACTTTATTGCTTCTTTATTCCCGATGTCTGGATGTTATTGTTGTCAACGACAAAATCTCTCTCTCTCTCTCTCTCTCTCTCTCTCTCTCTCTCTCTCTGCATCTGTTTAGTTATTGATAAATGTTTTTGTATATTTTTTAGTTTTCTGTAAAAGAAAACCAGTGAGATTGCTATTTGTCTGTTCGTTCGCCCTCAGATCTTAAAAACTATCAAATTGCAGCCCTCTAGCCTCTGTAGTTTTTTTATTTTAATTTAAATTAAGGTTAAGTTAGTCATGATCGTGCGTCAGGCACCGCTATAGGTACCAACAACAAAGGCCTCCACTGGGCCGCGGCTTAGAATTTCATGTGCCGTGCCCGAGAGTTACTTTCAGCATTATACACTGTACAGAAAACTTGATTGCTTAGGTGAATTTTTTACTTCAAGTTCCATTTGGAAGCAATTAATTAAAACTTTCGTTTCGAAGACTTCAACTCTGCGATTTGTTATAAATGTTTGCTTTCCCCACTACTAATTAATACGATTTTTTTCGTGTTATTTATTGAAGTCACTGGATTAGTGGTTATGATTCAGTAAACCATTTAAAAGATGACGACTTCTCCATTGCTTTCATGATTGTGTATGCAGAATTCTTAACATTTTTCCTCTTAGTGTTTTATCAGCTTTATGCACGTTTTATCAGCTTTATTCACAAATTCTTCTTTGACTCTCCCTCCTTCCTTCATCCATTGCTTTGACTTGTTGTGTATACGGAATCATTCAATTTTTCCTTGTAGTGTTTTATCAGCTTTATGCAAAAATTCTCCTTTGAAACCCCTCCCCCTCCTCTTTCATTGGATAAATCGGTAAAATGACAGAGAACTAAGTTGGAAAAAATGGAGAACCTGCTTTGTGTGCGTATTATTCATGAAAATTCCTTTCGGTGGTGTAAAAGTTTGTACATGATAAAAGACTCTTGATGCAACTGACAGTGATCTTTTCCGAGAAGACTATCTTCCATGTTCAGGCTATTGGCGAAGAATTCTAAAATTTCTGGAGAAAAGTCTTCTCTGAAAGGAGATATTCGAAACAAAAAGCTGATTATATTGCAGTGTGAAACATGTTCATATTTGAACTAATTCCACATAAACACTCATGCGCGAATGCGTGCATACATACATACATAAACTTTAACGATTGCAGCGCAGAATTAACCGTGTTTACAACATTTATACATACATGCGTACATACGTGTAATCTGGGTGTTCCAATCGCGCTAAAAATGTCTGATAAAAATATCACGTAATTCAGATGGTTAAGTATTTATATAAAAAATGGCAGTTTCCTTCTGAATGTCATTTGAGCGATCTGATTTTAATTGTTTATTTTGATTTTTTACGTTTTTACCTTGAATGTTCTACATGTTTTTTCCCTGTAAATCCAGCCCGAAAAATTCTTTTTTGTGTGATCTCCTGAGCAAATCGACTGTATTGATAGAAAATCCAGTTTTTCCATGTTCCATAAAGTAACGTAAATTTCCTCAATTTCCTTCTCTGATGGGTATGTTGCAGTCTATATTCTGGAATGATGAAGGGAAAGCCATATAATTTTAAAAACTTTTTTTTTTTTATTCATGTCGAGGCTTCAAAAGATTATAAATCCCCTTTGATGGATATCTGATTACATGTCAAAATACGACTTGTTTTCCACGAAACTGATGTATTACATGTTGCATTAAGCTTTGCCTTGCCTGAACCCGGTAATTTGATCACGAAATTTGTTTGTGCTCTATTTTATGATTGGAACAAAAAAAACTTAGTGGACTTTATAATCGTTGTGGATTTCACTTTATGAAATACAATTTTTTATATGGTTCCTAGGAGATCCAACTTCTCATTGCTATTATTATAGTGTGTATATAGTGTATATGTATATAAGTGATATATGTGTGTGCATGTATATATATTAATATATAATGATATTCATGCCACTTCTGCCAATTAAGGGGCATATTCTCCCATCAAAGGGTTCATAGCCCTTTTAAAAGGCGTTCCTGTGCCTTTACGTATGGTATGTTTGTTTCCTAATGCACTGGTATTTTCTAAGGCTGAAAGTCCCAGGATTTACTGCTTGCTTCCACTGCAGCTCCAGTCCTCAGTAAGTAGGATAAGCAACTCCCATCCGCCAGTTGACGACATAGTCTCCCCAAGGGGTTCACAGCTCTTTGCTAGGCGCTCCTCTGCCATGGGATATTGTGGCTTTACTGGTGTTTCTTATGGCATGAGTGATCCGGTAGTACTGCGCAGTAACGCAGCGACTGCAATTTAGACTGGCCCCTTCAGGTGGCTCATCCACAAAGTAACAGTTATGAATGTATCAGTGACCTTTGTGTTAATTTTATTCGTAGGTAGTCATTCCATGTTGGAGGAAAGCCTAATAGCTATTTATCTACCTATGTCAATCTACCTATATATATATATATATATATATATATATATATATATATATATATATATATATATATATATACTTTACATATGTATACAATAATTATACACACATATACGTGTATATATATATATATTATATATATATATATATATATATATATATATAATGAATTTTGATATTAGCTTTTGTGATTTGTTAGTGTTTAGGAGGCAAAAGTGTATTTATTGAGCAAACTTTACTCGATTCGATAACTCTTGGGAATGTCTCAAGTCCCTCATTACTTCTCTTAATTTGAAAAAGTATGTATGAACTTAGACCCTCAGAATACCTGATTCGCCCAATGGCCGAAAATATGAAAAATATTTGGCCCATCCAACATTTGTCTATGTAACTTCCCTCTTCTTACAAAAGAACACTTTTTAATGTGTCTGATAATGCAATTTGCCATTCTAAGCAGTCTGTTGCCCTATACTGTGCAAATTAGATGTTAAAACTATCATACTGTGAGGTTTTATTAAGTTAACATATCTTGGGATTCTAATAATGATGGATATGTGTTGTAAATGGAAAAATGCGGAACGCGTTTCCGACAGCTTTTTTAGCTTTGCGTTATTTGTTTATTTATTTATTTATTCAACCCATCTAGGAGCAGGTGAGCCATCCTTCTGTGATCTAACGTAATCCAATAGGAACTGTCACAATAATAGTAATCCTGAACTTACGCGAATGGCTGGTGTTTTTTTTCCCTAGTCCTTGAGAGAGAACTTATTAAGGTAATGAATGTCGCCGCTGTCTTTATTGGACAGTGCGTCTTCTTCCGTCCCTCTTCATATTGTGTTTATTTATTTATTTAGCCGTTCATCGCTCTCATATTTTTTTTATTATTATTTTTTTCTTTTTTTAGGTAACAGTATCTCGGTTGTCCTTGGGTTGCAATATCCTTGAAGACATTCCGTATTGTATTGTCTAAAAGGAAATAATACGTTTCCGAGACGACAAGCCAGGTTCATTTTCATGGTATGGTCACCTTTGTGAGAAAAGGAAATTATTCTCGATAAAAGTGATCTTTGTAATAAATGAAAGACACCTTAAGTTCATCCCTAGGACATAGTGTTATGAACCTCTCCCCGTAGTTGGATACAAACGGCCTACTGTAAACACCTCTCTCGGCCTCCTGTGGCTTTACTTTACGCGTTCTTAATTTATTCTTGATCCTGACTCTTTGACAAAAGCCTACCTAAATTAGGAAATATCAATCTGGGTTTTGCCAAATGATTTTTGGTGATATTGAGTACGTAATTTTGTCGGTATTTTTAAAACCTAGGAATACTTTTGTATACCTGAGGAACGAAAACGAGCAGAGAAATTGCTTGAAATGTAACTATAATTCTCTACTGATTATGGGACGCAAGAAATTATTTGTCTATATTCTGCATAAAACAATCTTAATAAATTGAAAAGGTAATTTAAGAAAAGCCATGTAGATTATATATCTACGTATCTGGCCAATTGCAATAAAATACAATAGTCGGTATTTTCTTTCTGCTCAAAAAATCTTTGGTCGAGAGACATCAAGAAGATTACACTTCCATATCCGGACAGTTCCAGAGAGAAAATACAACTTTCGAATCTTTTTTTTACCGCCAAGTTCCAAGATATTCATGGAAAAGATTTGGTGCCGATGGGTGGCTGGGAAAAATAGTGCTTCTCCGCGTGTCGGAAATGTCGGAAATTTAAGCAGAACAAAACAACCCCCTTGTTTTGAACGGTGGCGTTCGATCTGACTTGATGGAGTGTGAGGATTGCGCCATTAGACATTCGTCTCTGGATCTGCAGCATCGAATGCCTCTCGGTCTTATATTAAGGAACAAGTAGAACAGAACTGAACTCTCACTGCATTTATATATATATACATATATATATATATATATATAGATATATAATATATCATATATATATATTTATATATATATCATATGTATATCTATATATCTATATATAATATGTTATAATATATATATATATATATATATATACACATATATAAAATATGCGTGTGTATAGTTTTTATATATATATATATATATATATATATATATATATATATATATATATATATATATATAATACATATATAGTATGTATGTATAAATCTTATATATACAGCTGACGGTTGAACTACGTACGTATATACGTATGTATGTTCAGCTACTGGACCGAAATGAACCAAAGTTGGACGACCATATATGTGGATTTTATAGGGGATGGCTATTAACCGGGTGCCGTTTTGATCTAAAAATCTGGCCATGCTAACTTCTTTATTATTATTCGTATAGAGAAAAGAAAGCATTATTCTGATAGAATCTATCACGGGAATTCCGAATATGTTCTTACTTTTCGCCTGCGATGAAGAATAACGATGCCATTAGGGGATAGTTTGTTCCGGGTTTCGATATGATTCGAATATCCGACTGCGTATCCGGCCATGCTAACTGCTTCTTTAATATTAGTTGTAGAAGAAAAGAAAAACATTATTCTGATTGAACTTTTCACGAGGATTTTCCTCTACGATGAAAAATAACGATGATATAACGGTTCAAACAATGCCGGCCTACGGTTGCCAATATATATATATATATATATATATATATATATATATATATATATATATATATATATATATATATATATATATATATATATATAATTATATATATATATATATATATATATATATATATATATATATATATATATATATTACAGACTTACATGTATACGCAGATGTACCAAAAGGAGAAAAAAATGAAAGAGTAAGAATCTTGTGAGTTTTGAGGTATTTATAGAAATACCTGTTGAGGATCTATCAGAATTTTTTTTATCAGATACCGCAGTGAGCAGACGACGAGGATATCATTACTTGAGAACAAATTAGAATTTACCATAATGTGTAAGGGAATGTAAATTAGAATTTAACGGGGAAATTTACTCGCAACAGTTTGGTAAGGAAGGGTAAGCAATTTGATCAAGGGATGTTTTAAACCAGAATAGAGGAAATTCATTACATGCCAATTTACATAATTTAAGTGAGTAAACGTCGTGCCGTGGGGTTATGAAACGAAAATGTAAATACTTAATTTGCTAAGTTAAACACATTAATGCTATGGGTAAATTCACAATGGAAATGGAATATAACGGCAGGTTATCCTCTTTGGATTACCTTTACAAAGAAGTACAAAAGGCTCCAAATACAGTGTTTATAAACAAACTTTACTCCATTATCTTTCCTCATACACTTGTTTACTCGGGCCAAAACATTTAAGAAAAGAAAGAAGGTTTCACATTCATATTTTTAGTTGCATTACGTATACAACGTGTAGCCCTGAATTTATCGGTGATGAGATAAATGTAGGTAGGAATGCAGGGAAGAAATTCAGATATCCTTGTATTGCATTAGAAAATGTGTCAAGAGCGACAGAAATGACTGTTTGTGATAATAACAAGAGAAACATAACGCAAAAACCTGTTTGTTCTGCAATATAGATATTTACCCACACCTTTTCCATCTAATTAAGAACTTTAAAGCTATAATGTTCAACAGCATTATTGTTCGACAAGGAAATACAATGGAAAGATAATTTTCATCAACAACAATACATTGAAAAAAGATGTATTAAGAGTTTATCCCAACAAAATTACAGGATGTGTACATCAAATCCTATGCGAATCAAGGGAAAATCAGCATGGTGTTAAACACCTGGTTTATTCTAATAATACGTTGGAAAGAAACATAAATGCACCCAGTTTTGTAAAAGTAAATCTTTTTCTAAAGTTATGAATATTAACCCAGTTTCCCCGGCTTTAATAACAAGGGTGAGAGCACACCTGCATAGAAACCAAAAAATCGAGATTTGTTAATGGGCACTGACCTTAGTCACAAATGAGGTTGCGGCCGCCCCTCCCCCCTCTCTTTCCTGCTAGGTTAGGATATTTCTTTCAGCCGTCTGTGCGTCGGTTTTACTGTCACCCTTCCATTTATAATGTAAATTTGTATCACTAGTTATCAGTCGTCTTGAAGATGTATGAAGTCAAAACCAGTCAGGATTTATACCCAGTGTTTCATTTTTCCCCGGTTTATTCATCTATAACTAGATACATCACATGTCCGATGATTTCAGTATATATATATATATATATATATATATATATATATATATATATATATATATATATATATATATATATATATATATATATATATATATATATATATATATATATATATATATATATATAAGAGAATACCACTGTGTTATATAATGAAGTGACTTGCACCTACATCTATTGTGATTTTCTAAGCATATATATATATATATATATATATATATATTATATATATATATATATATATATATATTATACATAAAACGGTATTTAGCATTTTGGTGAGAGAGAGAGAGAGAGAGAGAGAGAGAGAGAGAGAGAGAGAGAGAAGTGGGGGGGGGGGAGGTAGCCGACGGACTCGTGTTGTTATGTTATTCAGCGCCTTGCCGTGAGATAAAGACAGAATAAATGGAGCTTAAATTATTATTTTCAGTTATAACTCGAGGGCAATTCAGAACATCTGACCCAGACCAAAATCTCTAATTTAGAAGCTGAAGAACTCAGAAGTCAGGGACAATTTAGAAACGGTTATGTATTACATTGGCGTTTTCCTTTATAGTACTTGCAGCTATCTAGGACTTCATTTTTTAAAGTTTTCGTTTAGACACCCAGGTTTTCAGCCGGAATCGGGCTACGGAATGTTAAGCTCTTGCATAATCGGAAGCCATTTTGGACATCTCGAATATGTGGAATTATCATACCCAAGTGTGGAAGCGTTATGGAGTTAAAAAATCACTAATATTCATTTGACCCTGTATAATTTATGAACGAAAATAATTGGGTCTTTTAGGTTTCGTGTTTGTTAACTTAATAGCCAATCTTCTATGTTGATTTAGATTCATTGTCGTTTGTGGGTCGTAATTAAACATGAATATAATGATTCTCAAATACAATGGCATCTCTTACAAAATGACAATTAACAGTCAATTATCAATTTAAATACGGTACTTGATATAAGGAGATTAAAATGGTTGTGATTATATGAACAGAATGATAGCAATTTAGAGGGTAAGTTCCATGTAATGATGGTACTTGGCATTAATATTAGGACTGTTGTACCGGAAGATATTTTGTACGAATATAAATGTGTATGTATATAAATATATATGTATATTACATATATATATATATATATATATAAAAGATATATATGTTGTATTATGTATGTTATATAGTGTGCATATATTTATATATATATATATATATATATATATATATTATATATATATATATATATATATCTATAATGCACACTAATAACCATCTATCTGTAAGTGTAAGGTCACGACGTACGTGTAGGAAAATAAACTAAGCAAGTAACGCTGCTAACAGCTGGGAAAGTACGAGTATGTCTGCTGATATGACTGAATCTCTGTTCAGATTAACTGATTCTTATGAATCGGTAAATATTTCTAAACTGGAGATGGTCCGCTGGTATAGCGATTAGTGTCGTGGAATGCCACTCAGGTGTCACTGGTTTGCGTCTCACTTAAGGCTCTGTATCATGGTCAGTTACTGCTGCAGTGTGGGGTCTACGGTGGGAGGTTGAATCCACCATTCTTTGGAAACTTGAATTTCAAGTCACTGGCCATTGTGTGCTTGTTCCATGTGAATAGGTGTCATCTACTGAGATGATAATATATAATAATAATAAATAATTTGCAGAGGAAGCAAAATCGTCTCCTATGAACAAAATCTCCTTAACACACAAAGCTTCGTACCCAGTTGACGCTACATACTCTAGATAACTCGTGTATCTAATCTGTAAAATGTAAATACTATACCCATTGCACTTGATAAAGAAAATACACACAGTAGACACTCCTGTCAACAAAATTACGTTTAGTCACATAGGAACATGTATTTTGTTTCCCGGCAAGGACCATAGCTAACAAAATAACATCGGAGACTTCGAGCTTCACGACTGCTTCTATTTGTTCAGAAATATTTACCAATGCATGAGAATCAAGTAGGTTATAACTACCATTTGGAAAAATCAGCAGATATAGTACTCCTTTCTTTGTAGTAAGCTGTGCAACCTGCTTTCTTCCATTGTTCTTGCATTCACGTCACACATACAGATGGCGTTAGTAAGCGTTTTTGTTGTAGACTACTTTGTCAGACGCTTTTATTGCATATTAGCCCGAATTTAATCTTGAAAGATGTATTTCAATCATCTGTTCTCTAGTTTCTTCATTAAATCGTGTTTAGGTTCACACCTTCATGAAGGTTACATGTTTATCATTTAACATAGTTCATATACTTCTTACTGATACACTGAACACAATGTATCTAAAACCAGTTCTGAGGCATAGTGGAGCAAGCACTGTGGAGATCATGAACCCGAGAGTATGTCATTCCCCCTGTTCTGTTCAAGCTTGAACTAGTATATTCAGTCTTTTTGTTAAGCTAATTCTTTGATAATCCCTTCAGAAAAGGGCAGGTTAACCACATGCCAAGGGAACGGTTTTACCATTGGGGTTCTCTTAGGCAGTATTAATAACAGCAAGGATATATAAAATATAGCGTAAATTCTCCTCGTGCATCGTAGCAAACGCAAGCAACGGTAATGTTTCCGCTGATGGTATTAATTAGAATTATATCACTAAAAATTCTTGAATCTTTGTTAATATTTTATCCGTTTACCAGTTTCCTGCTAATGATCATTTTGGGATTTTTAAGTCGGCCCAATTTGGCCGAAAAATATCGAATGCCTCGCAATTATATATTTTTATAGAAACTCTGCGAAACTGCTAGTTTTGTAAAGAAAAATTAAATTTCGAGCAAAAAGGATATTAACCTTTTTATGTTATCAAGCACTTTGAAAAATGATTGGATATGTTTTTTGTTTTAAGAGAATACGTCGGTGATGGGTTATATTTCAGGAAACATTACTCATTGTAAAATCAGGCAGAATTTTGAGGCTGGCTGTTTGCTTATTTGTTGCTGATAAAAAGAGAGGTAAATATTCAGACGTATTTGGAGGAAGGAGGAGAGGTAGACCTCGAAAACGTTTCATAGATGAAGTGGAAGAGAGGCATTGGAAAGGAAGGACCTAAATCCTTAGATGGCGTGAGAGATACTATAAAAGATAGGAATGAATCACGCAGTCTGAATGTAAGGTCTTAATTAACGCCCTGTCAGTGACCCTTTTGAGTTAATGCATGAAATGGCTAAGGAGTGGAAGTGTTTTGCCTATGGGCTTATTCATGATTAAGTAATAAAGTATGTTTGTGGGAGTAACAGTTGTGTTGTTTATTCTTTTGAGCTACCTATTAGGGGGAAATTTGTATATATGCATGTATATATATATATATATATATATATATATATATATATATATATATATATGTATGTACACATGCATATACATATTGCTAGTATACTTAAAAATATTTTCGGTAAGGTTCTGATTATGAAAGTGAACAGATGAGTGACAGAAGAATAAGAAGATTAAGTGCTAATTATCGGAAATAGCCCAGTAGCCTTGCTTGGTGCTAAGAATGTTTGATGTTTGCAGATGACAGTAATGACCGAGGATAGTACAGAAAAACTGTAGAAACTATTAAAGTATAAAAGTATTTGTAAGAGAGGAGACTGAAACTATGAAGAGTTGTATGTAAGGTCTAGTGGAAACCAGGAAGACGGAGTAACGAATTTTAACATATATAGTTGAGGAATATATGCAAGATGCAAATGTATGAGTGTTCAGTGTTGCTGAACCAACTTTATTCATTGAAGTGAAATGAGAATTTCACATGTAAAAGTAATGAAAAAGGTGTTAGATGTCTTATATGGTTAGTCTTTGTAGTATTCGTTGAATAAGAGGAACAGAAAGGGTTAGTAATGAGCGACAGAAGAAATGGGAAAAGGTGAAGGAATATAGAGCTGAGAGTCAAGGGAGGCGTTCATTAAGTGTAAAGAATGGAGGACAACAGTGAAAAGTGTGTCACCAAGGAAAGGGTAGGAAAGGATGACAAAGGAAATATTGGATAGATTGGCAGGAAGAGGTACTGACAAGAAAGGGCCTTAATATCCGGGAAGCATGTGAGCGAAAAGAAAATAAAGGTCAGTGGTACATTGTGTGTAAGGAGGTCTGACATTTTGTTGTCCCTCCAATTAATGTTTTTACTCCCTCTTCCTCCCTTCGTGTAGCCACAACTCTTCCCTGATGTCTATGGAACTTTGTATATTTCTCGGATACTCCTATTTCTGTGTTGTTTAATCTTCCTGCATTTTTTACCTTTTTTTTATTTTTCTTCTTCATATAAGCTATTTTATTAGCTGTCTCATCAACGGCACTTTTTCTAATAATATTTACAGCCAAATTAACACAATTGCCTCTCAAACATTAACTTTTTATCCATTTTAAGTATAAATTCAGCCAAATAATAGTCCGATATACTTCCAGGCAGGAAGGCACTCCATTCGCCATATAATATCTATAAACTTCATCGTACATAATAATAGGATATATAAATATATATATATATATATATATATATATATATATATATATATATTGTGATAGCTTGGATACTGTCGTCACTACAAAGCCTTTAATCCACGTTGAAGAGGATCGAACTTGCCCTCATTTGTTTGTGGTGAGGTTAATGCTTTACCTTAATTGGGTTGGCGTGAGGTGAGGATAAAGCACTGTGTGCTGGTAGTTGGGGCTGCTTCGTTTGATTTTTATTTCTGATCCAGGACTTTGTAATGACAAGTTTATCTAAAAAGTGGTTAGAAATCAGAGGTTCAAAGGTCATTGGGGCTATCATATGACACTAATATATATATATATATATATATATATTATATATATATAATATATATATATATATATATATATCTATATATATATATAGTATATGTCTTTTACAGCAAAACAACAGTATGATATGAAGATAAAAGGGCCATAAAACACTATTTGAACGTTGCAACGTTCAAACAATGTTTTATTGGCCTTTTACCTTCATATATATATATATATATATATATATATATATATATATATATATATATGTATATAATTGCATAGGGGTATTATAACGCTACATTGCGAAGGTGCAGTCAGCCTCAGTGAGTGTCATGGCTCAACTTACTCTAGCTTAATAAACCTTGGGGATCAATCTTGGTCCACCGCCCACCAGTCAACCCAGGTATGTTCTAGGAAAGCAAGTGCGTCTAGCAAACCTCATTTCCAAGGACTTTCTGTGAGATTATATGACTGTACCCTTAAGGCGTAACTTCTACCGAAAAGGAAAAAATTATTATGCTAAAATATTGATATATATTATATATATATATATATATATATATATATATATTATATATATATATATATATGTATGTATATATATACATACATATATTTGCATCCGCTCGTTTATATGCATAATTATATAGATACTGTATATTCATGTATATAATTGTAAAGCAAGAATATTTCCACAGTTTTCCATAAAAGCACTTGGAAATTCACCCTCATCAGCCAAGTGCTGGTTTCTTGAGGGAGCGAAAGGAAGATTGAAATAATAAATCTAAGACACTTTTGCTTATTGAATTTTTTTTCTTTATTTATTTCTACTTAGTATTCCGTTTAATCCCCGAAATAGTATTTATTCTTGCCAATGAGAGAGAGAGGAGAGAGAGAGGAATTTTGTTCACCCGAAAAGCTTGCTCGTAAATCCATTGTTTGCCCTGAGGAAAATAGAATCACGGGAAGGCGGTGGGAAATAACGCCATGTATTTATCACTGACAGAGAGGGAGGGAAGGAAAAGGCGAAGTAATTCGTTCTATTCAGATAGTGCTTTCGTAGTTCAACCCGTTTTCATTATACCGAAACGAACCTGATTTATCGATACTTGAATACTCATGCCTGATACATATACTGCATGTATATGTATACATGGGTATGTATATATATAATCATTATATTAATTCCTACAATTCTTTTTCTGCAGATTTCGTCGCTAACTGATCACTCGCCTTTCGTAAGCGCTTTCATAATATAAAACCTCTTCATGAAAGCAAGAGCACTGTCATTTATTTCTTTATGCTTGGGTCATCACGCTCTTCTTGAAGGAACGATAAACCTCCATGAATAGCATTCACTGCAGTCTTTGCAGGGCATGAGTGCTCCTCAGTTTCTCCCCCTTGCAATCCGGGATTAATGATTATTCTAGAGCAACACGGAAAATCTCTAAATCAGGGATTGTGAAACGTTTATTGAATTTGAAGCGAGACATCCCACATGCTGTCGTAAGTTTGTGCTGTGGTTTGTACATGATAAATTTATAGGCAAAGGGTAAGCTTTATTTTTCTAAAACTGAAATGAGAATTCCACTCGGGCTAATAGTTGTTATGGTTAATATTCGCGAATCAAGCCATGCCTTACAAAAATGTAAAAACAGCAGAGTTCCATTGTATCAAAAGAAAAATTTCACCTGCATTTTTTAAAAGGAATTTTATTTGGGGGAATGCAGAAATAGTAAGAGAATCTCAAAATGTTATAGGAAGATCATTCTCATTTGTACGTCATCATTTGCAGAGGATCGTATAATGTTCTAATATTGACGTCCATCTTTTGGTGTAATCTTGTCTGCTCGTCTCCTCCGGTAAAACACGTTAAGAAGAATTAATGATGGTGTTTCGTATGTCCATAGTAAGCTAATGTGTGGCTGTTTCTAAAGGTGGAAATAATTCCCTCTTTTACTGCGGCCTAATTTAAAAGTATTATTATGTATATTTTTTTTCATCACTAAATAAATTGCAGCTGATATTTACCAGCTTTTCGAGCTGAACAGAATACCGCAGTGTAGACTTGGAATGCCGGGGAAGGATTTTCCGAATTCGTGGAGATTTTCCGCAGTAGTCTTGACGTTCGCAAATGTTGGTCATTTCCTCTTGTTGGCTCAGCTGGAGCTAAAACACCGAGCCTTATCGCGCAAAGGAAAAGTGGTAGGATTTGGTCTGGGTCAGAATTGATGACGTGTGCTATTGGGAAAATGAAAACGGATTTCTCAGAAAAATATATATCACGCATGATATGGCAACAAGAAAGGCATACTAATCTTGAAAGTTAACTGTGAATAGAAACAGAATACGAGAACAATTAAATTGGTCTGCTGTTATGAGTACATATGTGTAAGAATTGTTAACTTTTATGTGTTGCCTCGACCTTTGCCCTTTATGGATCATGCCTGGTGCTCATATGCATCATACAATATGAGTTAAAACTTTAGTGTAAACCTATAAAAAATATCTAAGAAGCTTTATGTTAAAGTACCTAGAATTCTTCCCT
>NC_087217.1:15183467-15193467 GCF_015104395.2 Macrobrachium nipponense
AAGAGTTGCTAGGATAGATTTGGGCCCTTGTTCTATACTGTGCTTTGAATAGAAAAATTGTATTTAATTGTTTTAAGTGATAACCCATGAGTAGTTTATAAAAAGTCGATTTTTTTATTAGCTCTCAACTATTGGCCAAAGCTATTGGGAATTCAAGAAGGGGCTCCTTCGTAACCTGCAAGAATAGAACAAACAATAATTTTGGCGGGAAAGCCACACCTTAAGCTCGTAAGTCTTTAGAAAATCTGAGCCGTTGGTTGTCACTTTCATATGGGATTTAATGTCCTTTCCTTTTGCAGCTCCGACAAAACAAACGCTAAGCTGTTTTCTAGCCTAACAAAGTATTCACTTCCTATGACTGGAGTTCAGCCACCTCCTCCCTATAGCTGTCCCCACTCACTCACGCCTTCTCTCTCTCTCTCTCTCTCTCTCTCTCTCTCTCTCTCATCCAAACACACACACACACGCTTATCTGTATACATTTCCCTTATCTTTGGATTTGATTTCGCTATAATGAAGCTGTAGGACTAGGGATCCTGCCCTCATCTCGACTTAGGGAAAACGAACCTTTATATACAGACATATGCACTCAAATGAATATACGCATTTGATATATGTAAATATGATATATATATATATATATATATATATAATTATATATATATATATATATATATATATATATCAATTTAGGTGTACCTGTGTGATTTTATGGGTTCTTGTGAAAAGGACAGTGGCTATTGAAGGACGATATACTGCTATATTCATCTTTACTCCAGTAATGCACCTTCAGCTTATATAAAGTTTGCGTGTGTGTATTGTGATGGCTGGCTTGACCACCACACAAAACACTAAACTTTTATCAAATAGTATTCACCAAAATACCATACTAAGTCCACAAAAGGTGGAATAGTATCCAACTTCAATAAGAGTGCAAAGTCAATTCAAGGGGACAAAGAAAATACTTCAAAAATATACTTAATTTTAATACACAACCTTCAGATAGAAATAACACCTGAACCTCAACAATACAATAATTAATGAGAAACACTCATTCTTAAACTCCCTGCAAAAGAAAACAATTACACGATTAAAGAAAGGTCATCAACACATACATACTAAAAGGGGAGAGGGTCCAGAAAGGAGGAGGCAAGCGAAAAGTAAGAATATCCTAACAAATACAATCTAAATATCCCTAACAAGTTCCTCAAACGACTTTATAGGTCTCCTCTTAGAGGACAATAAACTCCACGTCTGGAGGCTTAATCTGGGTGGCAGGGAAAACTGATCCGAAACTATGGTGATGGAAGGCTTTCACAAGCTCCACTAATGACGTCAGCAGAGGATCACAGGTCGTGACCTCGATAAATAATTATAGGTATAAATATTATTACCTTGGGACAGAGAGGTCCCCTTGGCTTTTACTGAACCAAGGGCAGTACACAAAATGCAGAATAAAAGGTCCTTGCTGCAGAGTAAGGATATCCAGCTTCAAAACGTAGCTCTGCAATGTGGCGAGGAATAAATATAGTTTCAACAGCAATAATCGTGCCCTTCAAGGTTGGAGGCTCAGAAACACACTGAGGCAAAAATCTCCAAGCGTAAACCTCCATCCCTCGGATAACGAAGGATCGCCGCCACGTAACCAACACAACTTGAAAATATAAAACAGTCGTTAGCCAATAATAAACACCAAGATAACCACCGGTGAGTAGACAAAAAACTAATAAAGAAAGAATACAACACTTCCATACTTAACATTAAAAATCTAAAAACTTAAATAATTTAGAAATTAATGACAACTAAGTTACACCTCCTCACCCGACCAAAAAAAAATAAAATTTTTTTCCAAAAAAAATTTTTTTTTTTTTTTTTTTATAAAGTACGTTAACATCTAACTACAATATATATGTTATAACATACTGAAATAATAAAATAACATTCAAAAATAGTCATTAAACAAACTGCAAAGAGCAAAATATTCTCATCAAAAACATGACCTAAACAAACGGAAAGTGGGTGGCAAGTACCAAGGATAGCAGTATATAAGGATAGCAGCATATAACAAATACCAACAACCTCATAAGCTTAATACTATTCACATGAAAAGTTTCCAAAACCAGAAACTCTCAACATCACCATTCGATAAATAAATACCCAACCTAAGAGTTTCACATCACTCACACCATTACTAAACTTAAGAGCGAGTCATGGCTCTAACAACCGGATTCTGTTTATATAGTCCAAAGGCAATAACCTTTTCCACACTCAATACACTGTTCAATTTCAGGGATACACTTCACTCACTATCAATAAATGTTGGGCTCAAAAACCACTGTCTATTTCAGTGTTATATCACACTTATCACCATAGTGTCCAATACATACACACACACCGAACGACACAGAGAAGACCACCACAAGACTCCCCTGCGCAAACAAACACACAAAATCGATGAAGCGTAATTATTAGCCTGAAAATACAGAATAACCGGATTAGTGCCTATCTCTTTTCTTAGCTTATTATAAACCTTATCGTACCTGACACCTCAAAACCTTAGACCATCTATTTAATCAACCATTAGCAAATACCAGTGATCACCCTCACTTTTTAACCTTAAATATCCCGTATATTACACCTAAAACATTATCGTCCTCTGTAAAGAAACCATGATTAATAAATCTTAAATATACATTTGTTTCTACTCACTACGTGGCCACTTCAACAGCACACACACCATAATTAGAACGATACAGATACTACCTTTAATAACTGCATAGCCCTCTGCCAATAACCACTATTCAACGCTGCGAGAGAGAAAATCGGCAACAATATTATCTTTTCCTGGGATGTGGGAAAATTCTAAATTCCATTCTTGCAGCATGAGACTCCACCTCATCAATCGTTGATTTTTATTCTTGTATCTGCTGATGAAGGTCAGGGGATTATGATCCGTCAAGACTTTAATAGGTGTATCTGTGGAGGAGAGATAAACCTGAAAATGGTTAATAGCAAATACTAAAGCAAGAGTCTCTTTCTCCACAGTGGAATACCTACGTTGGGCGGAGGACAACTTTTTTGAAAAGAATGCGACAGGATGAGAAACTCCCTGTTCGTCATTCTGCAACAACACCGCTCCTACACCAACGTCACTTGCATCCGTGGCAAGAGAAAAAGGACGTTCAAAATCAGGAGCCCTCAAGACAGGGAAATTAATTAGTACTCTTTTCAAATTATCAAATGCCCTTTGTGTTTCATCAGTCCAGACAAAAGCTACCTTCTTTCTTAAGAGATTAGTCAAAGGATCGGCGATGTCAGAAAAATTTCTAACAAACCTTCGGTAGTAGCCACCCAACCCAAGGAATTTTCTGACATCCCTCCTGCACTTAGGGACTAACATTTTTTCAATACATTCGATATTTGCTTGCTTAGGAGCAACTTTACCATTACCAACTTCATGACCCAAATATACAACCCTCGCCTTTGCGAATTCACTTTTCTTTAAATTAATTACTAAACCTGCTTTCTTCAAAACCTCAAACAGTGCCCTAATACGTTTTAAATGTGTTTCCCAATCATCACTATAAATAACAATATCATCAATATAAACAACACACCCTTCTAAACCATAGACTAAAGTATTCATTAATCTCTGAAAGGTGGCAGCCGCGTTCTTCATACCAAACGGCATCACTTTACATTGAAACAGTCCCTGTGGTGTTACGAAAGCAGACAAGGCCCTTGCCCGCTTCGAAAGAGGAACCTGCCAATAACCTTTCAGCAAATCGAATTTACTAATGTATTTGGCCTTACCCATACGATCAATACAATCCTCAATTCGAGGTAATGGATAACAATCAGACTTAGACAATTCATTTTCAATTTACGTTAATCAAAACATAACCTGAAATCCCCGTCGGGTTTCTTTACCAATACAACAGGTGATGACCAAGGACTTTGACTAGGTTCAATTAGGTCATGTTTTAGCATATAATCAACTTCCTTCGCTACAACCTCATTTTTGAAGAGATTCAACCTGTAAGGAGATCGTTTCACAGGAGTGGCGCTACCTACGTCCACGTCATGCTCAAGGACAGAAGTCCTTCCCGGTACATCCGAAAATAATTCCTTATAATTAAATACCAATTTCTTTAAAGACCTTTGTTCTTCATTACTTAAATGAGAAACCATTCCAGAAAAATTTGTCAACGAATTCTTATTATCCGAACGCCATTCACTTCCATTAAAACAATTATCATCAATACTTTCACCCTCTGAAAAAGAAAAATGGTTATCGTTCTCGGAAACTACAGCATTCCCTATGGTTGTTGCCACGGGAATGACTTTCTCCCGTTCCATATAAGCCTTCAACATATTTACGTGACAAAGCTGAAAAGGTTTCCTTCTCTCGGGAGTCTCTACTAAATAATTAACTTCACTAATTTTTTTCAAAATCTTCCAAGGACCTGAAAAAGAAGCTTTCAATGGATTTCCTGGAATGGGTAACAAAACCAAAACTTTGTCGCCTACCGCAAAGTCACGGACTTTAGACCTTCTGTCAAAAAAGTACTTCATTCTTTTTTGGCTACACAATAAATTTTCACCTGCAAATTTCCAAGCCTTGGTTAACTTATCGCCTAGATTAGACACATAATCTAATAAATTGATCTCAGGGACGTCTCCCTCCCAGGACTCTCGAACAACATCGAGAGGACCTCGAACACAATGGCCAAACACAAGGCTGAAAGGCGAAAAACCTAAACACTGACTTGGACAGAACGAAAAGCGAACAACAAATAAGGTAATTCCTTATCCCATTCAGAACCATTGATCAAACAATACTTCTTTACCATAGATTTCAGGGTTTGATGAAATCTCTCCAGAGCTCCCTGACTTTCTGGATGATATGGAGAAGAGGTCACATGTTTTATATTTAACTCTGCCATTTTATCCCTGAAATATCTGCTAACAAAATTAGAACCACAATCAGACTGAATTATTTTAGGCATCCCAAACCTGGTGAAAAAGTCAATTAGTACATCAACAATTTTAACACTTTTTATAGTACGTAGTGGTATTGCCTCGGGATATCGAGACATTCTATCCATGATAGTCAAAATATATTCATTTCCACTACGAGTCCTTGGTAATGGTCCAACAATATCAATAATGACCTCCTTGAAAGGTTCGGAAACCACTGGAATAGGACATAGAGGCGCTTTTGGAATAAGCTGATTGGGTTTACCGACCTTCTGACAGACATCACAGCTATTGACAAATTTCTTTACGTCCGCCTTCAACTTCGGCCAATAATAATTCATTAGCAACTTGCCGGAAGTCTTATGAATGCCAAAATGTCCGGCCAAACCACTTTCATGCGCCAATGATATCAACTCATTCCTGTAAACAAATGGAACCATTATCTGTTTCAAAATTTCATAATCAATATTATCAGCCTCCATAGGCCTACTCAACCTATATAAAATATTATTAATTATCTTAAATTTGGGACCAGTTATATCAGAAACCTCACCTGACTCAATAGGGAGATCCCGAAAATCCTTTTTCTGAGCTTTGATAAGCTCTTCAGTAGTCCAATTCAGTTGTTCTCCTTCAAAATCCCAAGATCTACAACTACGCTATCACTACGTTCTAAACTACTTAAATCTAGATCAATTGTTGACTCTGCAGCGTCAACAATTCTAGCACTAGAATGAGTAACTGCTGCTACCTCACAATCAGGATTTATCAATATGGGATAGGTATTATTCTTAAGAGCAACATCATTCCCTATCACAACATCAACATCTTTAACAGGAAATTTATCAACAATGGCCAATTTCAAATTCCCTGCAAAGGAAGGGCAAATTAAATTAAAATTTTCAATAGCATAAGACTTTACCGTATCAGGAAAACCAGACAATAACACGAATTCCTCACTTTCAGGAACAAAATTACACGGCAATGCCTCCCTAAGGATCAAAGACTGAGCTGCTCCAGTATCACGCAAAATACGTACTCGTCTTTTCTCGGACGAATTTGGGGATGAGAGACTACCGAAGGACAAATACTTTTCAAAACAGCCATGTAGTCATTGGTCAGCGGACCTTGTTGGGATAGGTTCTCTCTCTCTCTTTTCCACACCCATCACTGGCCTACCATTAGCATTTTGCGATTTTCTAAACGCATAACACAAGCTCTTTACGTGTCCCTTCTTATTGCAAAAGAAGCAGTCAATGTCTTCAATTTCTCTGGATTGTATATATTAGGTCTATACCTCTGTTAGGAGAAAAATTAATATTAGTATTAGCATTACCCTGATTATTTCCTCTATAATTATTTCTAGTAAACATCCTAGCATTATTATTGTTAGAATTATTATTCCTACCTACTTTAACCCAACTAGACTTCACATTTGTCGTTACTCCCCCTAACTCACTCATATGAGACAAATAATATTCATCACTAGCGATGGCTACCTCCTGAACGGTCTCGAGTTTTAACTCTTCGAGGTGGACCTTCAGTTTATCCGGGACACTCTTAAACTCCTCCAACCATTAATTCCTTCAATTTTTCAAAATCTACCACTTCCTTGGACTTGAGCCAATCACTAGCATATTGTTCCTTCGACCTTGCAAATTCAACAAAAGTTTGTTCCTTACTTTTTTCTAAGTTCCTGAAGCGTTGCCTATAGGCTTCAGGGACTAACTCATAGGCCTTCAAGACAATAGCCTTCACACTCTCATAATCTGATGACAGATCCTCCTCCAAAGTTACATACACCCTCTGAGCTCTTCCAACCAATTTACTTTGTATAAGAGTGGTCCAATACTCTTGGGGCCACTCCAACCTTGCTGCAATCCTCTCAAACGATACAAAAAACTCTGCTACATTATTTTCCTCAAATTTAGGCACAAATTTGAGAGCCTGCGCTAAATTAATAGCAGGCGTTACTGACCTATTTGGGAAAGGGGGAGGGGAAGATGAGGAACCTGTGTCTCTCATGGCAATCTCATGCTGCCTCTCTTTTTCTCTTTCCTCTGCCTTAAACTTTTCTATTTCAAACTCCATCTGCCTCAGAGCAATTTGCCTATCCAAAATTTCTACAGACAACAGTCCTTTATTAGGTTTCACTTCTTGTTCCCCACCTGCCTTTACAGTTTTAACATATTCATAAATTTGCAATAGCAATACACCCTTTCTTATGGACACTTCATATTCCAATTCAAAATGCTGCGCTACAATTTCCAAGTCTTCCCTATTCAACTCTGCAAGCCTCTCTTGCCACCCCTCTCCGCTAAGGAGTTCTAATACATTAACAACCATAATGACCACTATTATTCACACAGAATACTATATTTACACAAGACAACCACGAGGAGGTGAAAATATGCTGCCTGAAAAATAACCCCAAGAATTAACTTTGCACATACACCGGTGAATACTTAGGAACGAAAGATCCTGTCACGGTCGCCACTTGTGATGGCTGGCTTGACCACCACACAAAACACTAAACTTTTATCAAATAGTATTCACCAAAATACCATACTAAGTCCACAAAAGGTGGAATAGTATCCAACTTCAATAAGAGTGCAAAGTCAATTCAAGGGACAAAGAAAATACTTCAAAAATATACTTAATTTTAATACACAACCTTCAGATAGAAATAACACCTGAACCTCAACAATACAATAATTAATGAGAAACACTCACTCTTAAACTCCCTGCAAAAGAAAACAATTACACGATTAAAGAAAGGTCATCAACACATACATACTAAAAGGGGAGAGGGTCCAGAAAGGAGGAGGCAAGCGAAAAGTAAGAATATCCTAACAAATACAATCTAAATATCCCTAACAAGTTCCTCAAACGACTTTATAGGTCTCCTCTTAGAGGACAATAAACTCCACGTCTGGAGGCTTAATCTGGGTGGCAGGGAAAACTGATCCGAAACTATGGTGATGGAAGGCTTTCACAAGCTCCACTAATGACGTCAGCAGAGGATCACAGGTCGTGACCTCGATAAATAATTATAGGTATAAATATTATTACCTTGGGAACCAAGGGCAGTACACAAAATGCAGAATAAAAGGTCCTTGCTGCAGAGTAAGGATATCCAGCTTCAAAACGTAGCTCTGCAATGTGGCGAGGAATAAATATAGTTTCAACAGCAATAATCGTGCCCTTCAAGGTTGGAGGCTCAGAAACACACTGAGGCAAAAATCTCCAAGCGTAAACCTCCATCCCTCGGATAACGAAGGATCGCCGCCACGTAACCAACACAACTTGAAAATATAAAACTGGGTCGTTAGCCAATAATAAACACCAAGATAACCAACCGGTGAGGAGACAAAAAACTAATAAAAAAGAATAACAACACTTCCATACTTAACATTAAAAATCTAAAAACTTAAATAATTTAGAAATTAATGACAACTAAGTTACAGTATGCTTGTGTGTATATGTCTGTCTGCGTTTTAATCCGTTTCGTTTGTGTGCAAAAAGTTATTCAACATTCCAGAACGCGAATTCGTTGCTTTTCAAAGTATTTCCGGGTCGTTATTCCAGGCTGGAATGCTGTAACATGATTATGCTGATGTATGTCTCTCAAAGCGGCATACTTGGCTTGAACAAATTCTCTCAAAATGAAACAATAAATGCCTTTCTCTGAGCCAATTGAAGATTTCAGAGAGAGAGAGAGAGAGAGAGAGAGAGAGAGAGAGAGAGAGAGAGAGAACTACTATCAAAGAAGCTCAAGGAAGAAAACTGCAGTGGTGGACAAATGTTGAGAAGGGAAGAGACGTATGTAGGGAGGAGAGGGATGTAGATGGAGATGCCTGATTAGAGAGAGAAAGAGAGGAAGACCGAAGAAGCGAAGGTGGATGGATGTAGTCAAAAGAAGTTCTAAGGGACAGCAGTATATAGTCAGAGGACGAAATGTCTTACCAAGCCAGGTGGGGAAAGCTGTCAGAACCATCGTCCCACACAGTTGTGAAGTGGGAAAAGATGCAGAGAAAGATTAACATGTTAAAATGTATTTGCTTGATTAATTGTATCAAAATAACATGCAATGGAAAATGTTTTGAAAAGTGTCAGGCCAAAACGATTCTGTATCGAAACTAAAAGTCTTATTATTATTTCAAGTCTTCGTGTTTGATGCAATGTAACCTCATGGTATTTTCATAAATCCTAAAATGGCATATTTTCTTGGCGGATTCATAAATTCAACTTAATATATAAATATATATTTCTCTTTTGAACCCTGAAACCGTTGTCTGCTGCGCGAAAAAAAACCAATTCACGTTCGCTTCATAAAACAAAAACAAAAGTTTCTTAATGTCCCCAAGTCTCAGCTGCCCGAATTGAAATGTAGCCTTTGATGCCTGTGATGCCTTTTAAAAGCAGAGTCTTTATTTAGTCTTAGTTGTAAAAGTGCATTTCTTACGCTTTCAGGCAGGTGTTGTCTCGTCGACAGTTCTTTCACCGTAAACCGTGATCTATTTTCCCTCTTTCTTTTACCCTCCACTGGAGCCTTCGTGCTGCATTGAACGCCTGACTTTCTGCTTTGGTTGTTTTATCACACGTGATGGTTTGTGAGTTTTCCAGCTTTCCAAACACGTGTTATTCTCTCTCTCTCTCTCACACACACAACACACACACACACGGGATTTTACGTAGGTGTACAGTCATATAATGATTTTCCCTCAAATTTCCCTTGTAAGTGTTGGACTGGAAATGTACTGCCATAGTAGTATTCTAAGGCTTTCCCAGTATTCATGACCGAAAATATGCGTAAATGATCTGTGGAGTGATTAAGAGGTTGGATGTTTATCGGAGAAGGAGAATAGAAACGATTCGTCGAGACAGAATAGATTTGTAATATTGATGTTATTAAAGTAATTGACTCTAACATTAATCATAGGATGTGGTCATGCTTGTGTAATTTACCTGCTGACTAATGTATTCATTCCGTTGGATATAATGGGACTAAATAAAGAGA
>NC_087217.1:15195967-15230967 GCF_015104395.2 Macrobrachium nipponense
CTATTATTTCGCTTTGGTCACACATTTTGTTGTTATGTCGTTTATACATTATACACAGTTCATCTTAATAACCTTTTTGGTTCATTTCAGCATCCAGTCTTCACCTTTTAGAGGAAAGTTGGCTTTTACAATCTTCGTCCCTTCCAACTATAGCTTTCTGAGGGTGCTCATTATAATCTGAAATTACTACAGAAAGATCTGCGAGCAGTCATCCACCCCATTTACTGAAGCCTCTACTTTCTCCGACTCTTACATTGGTCCACGAAGACACTGAACAGGCATGGAGTCATAGAGCACCCTCGTTTCAGACTTCCTTTTACACCAAACTAGTCATTCACCTGTCTACATACATCAACATATGCTTTGCGTAATCTGTAAAAACTTTTAATTACTTAAACCAACGTATACTCTGTATTATAATACTCTTCACCAACCCCTTCCACATTGCCTGAATCAATTCAGTCATAAGCTTTTTCTAGGCCCAAGCATGGCATGTTCCAACGTTACCCCTTGTTCAAACTCCCACTTAACTGTTTCAGACAAAACAGTGAGATCCACGCTCCCGCTGTTCGTATCTAAACCAAATCCCATTCTTCTCAATCAATCGTTCTGATCTCTTGCTTTTTTCTCTCAATCGAGCCTTCTGATCTGTTTCTTACTTTCTCAATCAACCATGACCTTGCTGATCAACTTCTAAGATCTGCTAAGGGATTGTTTGTCCCGATAATGGTAACAGTCTCCTCTGTGTGCTTAAAGACCCATTACTTCACAACTTTTTCCACGTTCCGACTTACCCTAGATACCCTGACCAGATAGTCAGTCACTCCCCCTTCTTCAATGCACTGTCTATATATATATATATATATATATATATATATATATATATATATATATATATATATATGTATGTATAATGCTTAAAAAAATCACAGTAGATGCACGTGACTTCATTAAATGGCGAAATACCACAGGAAAATGCTAGTCTTAGTAAAGACGAAAGCGCTTGGATTTCTGACTATTATTTTCTGTGGTATTCGCTTATATATATATATCATATATATATATATATATATAATATATATATATATAGATACAATATATATATATGTGTGTGTGTGTGCGCATGCAGCCATATGTATGTATGTATTATTATTGAGCTAAGGGTAAGAATTGAAACAAGGTTACCACCTTGTTTCAAATTTATATAATATATATAATATATATATATATATATATATATATATATAATATATATATATATATGTATAAATATGTATTAAAAAATCTTACAGTAGATGCACGTGACTTCATTAAATAGGCGAATACCACAGGAAATGCTAGTCTTAGTAAAGACGAAAGCGCTTGGATTTCCTGACTATTTATTTTCCTGTGGTATTCGCTTTTTATATATATATATATATAATATATATAGTATATATATTATATCTACAATATATATATATGTGTGTGTGTGTGTGTACACGCAGCCATATGTATGTATGTATTATTATTGAGCTAAGAGTAAGAATTGAAACAAGGTTACCACCTCAGCATCACAATTTGAGGTGTGTGAACACGAAAGCGTTCGGTCAACTGTTTGTTATAACCTTCCTCTAGCACAATAACAGCTTAAAAGATCGAAAGTTCAAGAGACAGAAGGTATATATATTTATATATAATTATATAACTATATATATATATATATAGATATATATATATATATATATGTTTGTGTGTAAGTTTGCTTAAATCAACTAAACACGTACTAACAAACGGACAATGTATTATAGTGAGTAATGTTATAAAAATTACCTCTCTAATCATAAACAGAAAGAGAAATGGTCATCCAAGGGAAGCCATTGTTAAAGGGCGGATTGTGCAATCAAAGTGAGAGAGAGAGAGAGAGAGAGAGAGAGAGAGAGAGAGAGAGAGAGAGAGAGAGAGAGAGAGAGAGAGAGAATGGCCCCAGGGACCCGAGCACCTGTTTGTAGCAAGAAAATTTCCCACAATATTTTGGTTTCCACGAGCTGCTGAAGTATCCCTTGGTTATTCCTAGACAAATATGTCTCAATAAATATATCTTTATCTTTTTCCTTTTCGGAGTTTCAGCAGCTGATTTGAATGTTGCATTGTTAGTCTTTCATTTTAATTAATTGGTAGGATTATTTATTTGATAATTAATTATCTTTTCGCTTAATATTCGTTATGTTATGGAGATCTGGCTGTGGAACGACAGTGATGTGTGGAACAGTTTTATGTTCGTAAAGGATGTATGTTTGTGTTTGTGTGTGTGTGTGTGTACGGATGCGCATACTTAGTTGGCATCTGTCTTATTTTTAATTTGAAAGACCTGGGTTCGATCCTGATTTGAGTCAGAAATTTGTTTCTCTCCCACACGTGATTGTGTGTATTATTTTATATATATATTATATAAATATATATATATTATATATATAATATATATATATTACATACATACAGTCTATACATACATTATATATATATGTATATATATATATATATATATAGTATATAATATATATATATATATATATATATATATACATATATTTGTATGCATAAATCATAGTTTTCTTTAGAAAATACCCCGTCTTAAGCATATTTACTAGTCACTGTGCCATAACGTTGTTTATTGCTCGCTTTCCGTTTGTCTATCACAACTGAAGGAGTTCATGTCCCCAGCGTCTCTATATATGTGAATGGATGTGTGTGTTTGTCAGCCAGGTAAACCTTCTAACCGATAAATTTTGTTAGGATGCTTGGAAACTCGACATCATTTTTTTTTTATATGTTATTTACCTTAGATTACTTCGAAAATATGTTTTGAAGTGGAGTGGTGGCAATGTGACTTTAGCTTCTAATTGAAATTAAGAGATTGTTATAAAAAATATTGCATAAATAAACAGTATAATGCATTCCTGCAATCTGTCTAAGGATATGCAATCAAGGACATCGTTGTTTAATCTTTAAAAAAAATTATGAAAATTCCGTGAGTTTTCGTTGTTTATTGCAATTACACTCAGAAATATCCATGTTCATAGAAACAAGCTAAGTTGTTTTCATTTCGGGGAATCTGCGAATGAACTCGAAAATATAAAATAAACTTTGAATATATAAGTAGCTTTCATAAAATTCGTTCATTACATCCAAAATTATCTTAAATGTGACAAATGGATTAAACATGGAATACTCATTGTGATAATTACCCTGGAATTAGCTTCACAAAGAGCACAAAGAATTAAAATCGTCGGTTATACATTTTCTTTTTATAAATTTTTATATAACAGCGATAAGTCGAACTAACTCGCTTCCTACTGTTGGGTTACAGGCAGGGTACAGTTGGGCCAGTGGCCACATTCGTACTTTGATCGCTAAATCGTGAATGAACTTGTATTTAGAAAACATTCATAGCATTGGCCATTTTAGATACGTGATGCTCATAAGCAGTGCATCAAATTCTCTACTTTTAGTTAGGCCTAGTGCACTTTAGCGGACACTGCCCGACGGGCAAACATTGTTCCCATAACCCGTTCCACTATACTGACCGACCGAGTATGGAGCCAGAACGATGCGATTGTCTGGTAACACTGCTTAGAAGCAAGAGAAAATATAAACAGCCGGAAGTGCCTGACGGGCATGCCTGCTAGTGTGGGCAGGCCTTTAGCTATCCACCTCTCCTTACAAGGACTCTCCTCCCATTTCCTAGATGTTGGGCACCTATTCTCTTAATACTTCTTTCATGCTATCAAGCCATTTATTTTTTCTATGTTTTCCTCTACTCTTTCTGAATTGAATCATTTTTTCACCAACCTATACTTTGTCCATATGACTGGACCATCATAAGAGAGTCTGGTCCATCCTTTTGCTAGGCTAACCCTTTTACCAATCCTTGTGAGTATCTCTACATTCGTCACCCTATATACTATTTACACAATCCTTTAAATTCAGAAAAAACCGGCCACTTCCTTTCATATTGATATTAAGTAGGCCATCTCCTGGGTTCCGATTCACCTTCTTAACATTATTTATCACATTCACTCCCAGGTTTCTGTTCTTGCAAATATTTCATAAGTCTGTAGTTTTTCTTCACTGTCCTCATTCAGTACCTTATCATGGGCAAACCTCGGCTATTTAACAGTCCATTCAAGTCCATCTTTTCCTACGGGTCAGCCCCTACACCTGCTGTCCTTTTTTTGGCCTCTCGCATCATCCATAAAGATATTAAACATAATCTTCTCTCAGCTCCATCCTTACACCAAACTAGTCACTCTCCCTTGTACAATCTCCAACGTATGATTGATTTTTTATCATAAAACCTTTTAATCTCTCCCAGCATCTTACCCTCGATACCATCGTATTCTGTAAGACCCTGTAATTAAAACTTTCGCTTTTTACTTGAAAACTTGTCACATAAATGTTTAAAGAAAAACGCATGATTCACACGCCCCATTTCCATTCAATAAACTCACACTGTTTTATTCTTATCAGTCCTTACGTAACCTGTTTTCCTTTCTCACAATATATACTGTGTATGTGTGTATATGCTCATATATATATATATATATATATATATATATATTATATAATATATATATATATATATATATATATTATATATATATATATATATATATATATATAGATATATGTATATATATAGTATATATATATATATTATATATATTGATATTATATATATCTATAATATATATATATATATATATATATATATCTATATATATATTATATATATACGTCTCAGTGTCAAACATGTTCACCAACCGTTGTAAGATTTAAGAAGCCATAGGCATTTATTTTGTATCTTTTAAATTTCATCGCTTGATGTTTTTTAATTGTTTTTAATTCACAGAGAAACAATAAAGGAATAACAGAAACAATGACACATTTACTTTTTCAGCCTCGTCCGAAGAAAAGCTGATCTAACTTCGTCTTTGATTCCTCACAATAAAAAAAAAATTGATGACGTTGGTGATGATGACAATCATAATGATGATGATGACGACCTCTTTCGAGTCAGATGTAAAGAATAAAAGACGGAATCGAGAGACTGGGAAAATGGGAGGTTTTCATTTTGGCTGGGAAAGAGAGAGAGAGAGAGAGAGAGAGAGAGAGAGAGAGAGAGAGAGAGAGAGAGAGAGAGAGAGAGAGAGAGAGAGAGAGAGAGAAACAAGAAACAATACGGTCGTCGTGGTTGGAGGCTTTCTCTGTCGAAAAAGATATTTTTACTCCACGAGAGATTTCATTTTGGCGGGATCTCTTCTTCTTCTTCTTCTTCTTCTTCTTCTTCTTCTTCCCAAAGTCATCATGACAATGTCTGGAGAAGAACTGGTGGGACTTGAGCAGAGATTGCGACTGTTATTTTGACTTTCTCTCTTTGTTCATTTGCCTGTTTGTTCTTGTTTATTCTTGCTCCTGTTCCCAAAAAGTTTGATGAGACAGCATTCTCATGAAGGGACGAATTAATTAATTATTGATTTGTCCTTTTTTTTTTCCTCCTTAATGCTTTTATTGAACTTTATCTTTTTTTCTCTCTCTCTCTCTCTCCAACTTCCGCCTGGTTCCACCCTCTTATTGTTGATCGGGAAATGGCATCATTGATGTTCTAAGGAGGGTTTTTTTTTTTTTTTTAGTTCTTATTTATTCCTCTTATCATTTCTTCCTTATTTCTTCCATTCCCTCCTTTGGTTGACGAATATGAATAGGTGGTAAGCTATAGTGAAATAAGATTCTTTTAAAAAAGATGTTTTGGGTGATTAGCAAGAATTTTTTTTCTGTTGTGTTATATATATATTATTATATTATTATATATATATATATATATACATATTTATATATATATATATATATATATATATATATATATATATATATATATCTCTTTAAACAGCTTTATCGCCAAGCACTAATTTTCATCTGGGTACTCATGGTAACAATTGAGTGTCCAATCACAGCAAGTTGAATCCACGTGCTTAATTAAAGGCTTTCAGGTGGCATAATGTTTAATATCGGGAGTTTTCCACTGAATTGAAAACAAAAGGATCACAGGAAACAGAAATTATAATCTTTGCGATAAAAGCGAATTCCAGAAACGTCACTTCACGGAATATGAATTACAAGATTATATCACTGGTAATTACATTTGTAACAAAACGATAACATATTTAGCCATTCCCAGAATCAGATGGAAAAAAGGTATTATTCTTGCTGAACGTTATTGTCCATAATATAAGCCGAAAAGGGGATATCACTGAACACGTATATAACAGAAATGCACGAAAGGTCTTGGAAAGAATATATTTTTTTTCGCGTTGCATTATCGTGACACCTTTCGAGCGATCGCTTTTCATTATAAAACATTTATGTTTTGCTGGGCGAATAATGAATGATATCGGTATTTCATTATTAGTTGTGATCATATCACATTATGCAGCAACATTTTGACGAATGGAGAATTACAGACATCGTTTCACTGGTCAGTAATGTTGAAATTGATGATGATATCTCTGGGCTGGGTGATTCCTCGCTCTGGTTACAGAATCATTTTACTCGATGCAGTGTCACATAACTGAATATTTTAAGAGTAAAATACTCCTGTCCAGAGTTTTAGTTTTTTGTTTTATTCGACTTTTCTCTCTCTCTCTCTCTCTCTCTCTCTCTCTCTCTCTCTCTCTCTCTCTCTCTCTCTCTCTCGATTTAATGGACATGAGGCGTGGTAGTTTTTGCAAGTATCTTTTAATTGAATTATCACTTTGTGGCAAATCGTTTACCAAGAATCTGTTTTTTTCTGATGCAAATTATACCTACGGGCACATCTTGACTATGGTAAAACTTGTAAACTTACTTTGGCACTTTATCTCATACATATAACAAAAGTTACAAACAAGTCAGCGACCGTAATTGGAGAACTCATCTCTGGTCAATGTTGGATCATCGTATGAGGCACTGGTTAGGACTTTTAAGTTGTAAACTTGTACTCAACCTGTTGGTGATATGTGTACGATAAGTTACTGGCGTGTGCATGACATGTTTTGCTGTAGTGTGTACGCGCCGTAACAATGTATTTCTATGTGGAAATAATTATACCAATCAGTCATTCATTCTTTCTTCCCTCTTACTTTCAACTCTCTCCTAACAATCGATCATAGTGAAGCTCTAAGTTTTCCCCCTGTTACACTTTTGACCGTCAATTTCCTTTTCAGCTCTGAATGACCTCATAGGTTCAAGCGCTTGGCCTTTGGCCTAAATTCTATATTCCATTCTAATCAGTCATCAGCCAAGGCTTAACTGAAACAAGATAGTATCTGTAGATCCTTCTCAACCATCCGCCCAGGAGTTGTAGACAAAGGAAGCAAAAGTAGTATTCCAATGTTTGGCCTTGATCTGAAGATCGGTTAGGGAGCTGACAGATCTTAATGGCTCTGTATTAGTCATTTGCCAGACTTCGGTAAAACCAAGATTTTAGTGGCAGCTGACCTCATGCTGTCCTCCTGTTCAAAAATCCTATGAAAATAGGAAATACTGCCAGTACAGAATATTATCCAAGATCATCTTTCCTTATCCGCAGCTCGTAAAGACATAGTGTCCATTACTGTCAGAAACCTAGTTATGGTTCGCAGAAATGGTGGCATTAGTGTCACTTGCTATTTATTTAATTCTCTCATCTACATAATATTATACTCCTCTTTTACGACCGCCAACAATATCTTTCTATTCCACAAAACTACCCAGAATGTTCAGTTTCTTTTCTCTAACTAAAGTTATGGTGATTTGCTCAATATCAGGTGACCTGTTTAGCCATCTTCTAAATGTACCTGGATACAGGACGTTCCTTGTTCATTGTAAGACAAGTCAGTAAAGGAAATCTTTTTCTTAATTTTTAATCGTATGTTGTGCGGGCGTATATATATATATATATTTATATATATATATATATATAGAGTATATATATATATATATATATATTTCTAAGTCACATCAGGATCGAACCCAAGCCACGCAAGTCATACAAGAAGCTGGAACCTGCCCAGGCAAAGCTTTAGGGACAGTGATACTTACGGTCCAGCTTCATTTATGACTTATGTGGCCTGGTTGGCAGCGGCGCCTCGTTTTTCAATTGAAAAACCTGGGTTCTATCCTGATGTGAGTCACAAGTATATATTTCTCTTCCATACGTGATTGTGTGTTGGTTATATATATATATATATATATATATATACTATATATGATAGATATATATATATATATATATATATATATAGAATAACATATATATCATATTACATATATATATATATATATATAGATATACATAGTATATATTATACATATCATTAACAATATATATACATATATATTATATAATATATATATATATATATATATTATATTTAAAATATTATATATACACACATATAGATTTGTATATGAGTGTATATAAACTGAATACGCAGCTTTCATATCTTCCACAAAATCCGTCAAATCTTCAAAGAAGATTAGAGTGGCATAAAGAGTACAAGCTGTTATTATCAACTTACCTAGAATGTTAAGTAAGAGGCAGGACAGGAACTCCTAAACATAGTTACTGACAAGGGAACGAGAGCTTTGTGTAGGTGTTAGACAGGCTGCTGATGATCTTCTGTGTAGGTGTACGAAGTGACTATCGTAGATTCACTTCAACCTTGCATTTGATGTCTAGGACCGTCCCTTACGATCCAGATTGCCTGTTGATAAGCCAATCGCAGGATTGGAAACTCTCAGTCTCTCTCTCGAGAGTTCACATAGGCAGGATGTATGTTCCATGTCTCCTGAGGGATACACCTTTCAAAAGTATCCCTCAGGTGAGGTGGAACATACATCCTACCCATGTAAACTCTCTCGAGAGACAGAGTTTCCAGAATCTATTGCAGTCATGAGTAAGTTTTCTTCACATCCATGGTTTTACAGTTAAAGGATAGGAAGTGGCAGTGATATTGTTTTATTTGTGTAGTCAACACATTTTATTGAACACTAGTCCGCTGGTATGGTCGCTCAGATGTCGCGAGTTCGCGCCTCCCCAAGGCGATGGAAAAATCAATTGCTCTGTATCATGATCAGATACTGCCGCAGTGTTGGGTCCGCGGTGGGAGGTTGAAACCAACATTCTTTGGAAGCTTGAGAATTTCAAGTCAGTGGCCTATGTTTGCGTGTTCCATGTGTTATAGGTTTCAGCTACCGAATGAATAATAATAATAATGATAATAATGATTATACTAATAGTGAACGTTGAAACATATGTTTGTGTGTTTATTAGTTGCTGGTATTTATTACTTTTCATTGTGTTAGCTATTTTTACTTTTTCACACAATGGAATTGTACCTTGTGGAATCTTGCCTTGCATTTCGATGGCCTTTCTGATCCGGTTATCATAAATATGTGTTCATGTTGAATAATGAACTAAAAATAAGACGATTAAAGGATAATGTCAAACACAATTGTTAGACGAATTTCTGCTGGTTTCCGTTCCGTATGAACGTTAAATACATTTACGCAAACTAGTTACAGAACTCCCCTCGGTGTACATTTGTACCCGCCAAATGCTCTTAATAGCTCTTACCTGTGTGTGCTTATGAAGGTCCGTCGGCATAAATGATATCGTGGCTGTGTTCGGAGTGCTCTTATGTTTGGTATGTATCTTCTGAGTAATATATTTTCCTAATGGGTGTATGATGAACGTCCAAAGGCCGAATGTAATCGCCAGGATTAACGAGGGTTTTGTGGGAGAGACATGATAGAGGGAAGGATGGGGAAGCGGGGTGAGCGAAGAGAATAGGAATAATTGGAAGGTAAAGGTGGAGAGGCTGAACTAGTAGACGAAGTGAAGAGGAAAGACGAAGTAGGGAAATAAGTAATTGGGGGAAATATTTTGTTGGAAAAAGATTCAGATGATCAGGGAAAGGATAAGAGCAAGAAATAAAAGAGGAATATGGAATTATTTTTGTCAGTGGTATGAAGACAAATAGGAAAGATGTAGGTGGGAAAAATAATGAATTTTGAAAGCCATTTGTTACAGATATTAATTTATTTTTTCCTCTATAAGATATGTTCAGTAGTTTTCAGATGACGGATTGCAGATAGTGTTATTATGTAGTAACTCTTGTAACTCTTGCCGAATCCAGTCAGGATTTTACAGACTGACTGTACTTAAATCCTTCATGCACTGTAAAATTCCTACATTTACAACCAATTACAGACTTTCTTGACCCTAACATCGCATGTTGTTAATCCCATTGATCTCGCTAACCGTTACAGATACTCTATTGAAGAGACCATTCATTATGCAGTGTATCGAGGCATCCTTAACAACCTTCTTTTTAAACGGACGGTACAAAACGATTTAGTAACTGCATTACCATTACAGTATCCAATTGTATCTAGACCGTCGTTCTTTCAAAGACTATACCGTTCACCTAATCTACATTTCGCCCAGCCTAGCAGTACGAGTTGTTTTATAAAAATAAACTTCACGCTATCTTTCAAGGAAGGTCAATTGTTTTGGTATGTTTCCTCTCTTCCCTGAATTTTCGGCCAGCCAAGGCGTCGATTTCGACTTCGAAATAGGAATCGAAAAGTGTATGAGAACCTGAACCAGGGTTTGATTTATCATAGGCATTATTTAACATTAGAAAATAGTCCATGTTTATTTAGTAAGAACGTCAACGGCAGTGATGATGGTAATGACAACCCAAGTGAAGAAAATAATTCAAGTTTTAGACAGAACAACATCAACAGCAGTGATGATGGTAATGACAACCCAAGTGAAGAAAATAACCAAGTTTATTTTATCAGAACAATATCAACAGCAGTGATGAAGTTAATGGCAACCCAAGTGAAGAAAATATCCAAGTTCATTTCGTCAACAACTTCAACACCGCTGATGACGTTAATGACAACCCAATGGACGGGGAACCCAGCACCTCCGCTTAGGAAAGAAAGGCCTTTAGAAGACAAGACAAAGAAAGGGGATGCTAAAGTAAGCTTAACCTCGAGGGAAGTATTAAGTAATAAGAACCCACGCATTGTGTATCCATATATTTTTCTGTGAAACAACAATACTCGATGCGGAATAAACTCCATGAATAGACGTGACGTCGTGTATCCCGCGAACCGGCCTCTCTTACTATTGGCCCTTATAGAAAACTGTAGAAGGAAGGTGCCTCTGCGTGAGTTTGGGAACTTTGAAATTAGTAGGGTCGGTTACTTGACATCCCGACCATCTCTTGCTTTACTATCATTTTTACGGGATGGGTGGGTCACTAGCAGTTATGATGATAATAATGATAAAAGATACATAAGTAATAGCAAATAATTAGACAAGCATTATCTTGCTGAGCATTATAATTGATAATATCAGCACTAGTGCTAGAAACGGAAAGACACCTCTTGTATAGATTTTTAAAAATATTTTCTAAACAATGCAGAAATCTTCAGCTGTAAAGGGCTGGTGTCTAACTCGTCAGTAGAAATGTCTTGCATATCACCAATAGTAGTTGTGGTACACGGGTAAGGATTATTGTTCTACTATAACAACATTCGTCATTGTAGTATAGCTTTCGGCATTGTGTAAATCATCATTGTCAAAACGGCGCGTAACTGTTTCCTTCCCAGCAGCCTCAAAGGAGAGCCCAAATCCAGGGGGATTTCGCTCACAACAACGACTGCCTTTTGGAGACATCCACACCGTTTCCATGACGACGGGCGTGCTTTTATCAGTCTGTGATTTAATCGTGGATATTTGCTTTGTGCAAATGCAAACGTCAGGTGGAGACCTATCACGCGCGTGGGCGGTATTATAGAAATAACGTACGTTAATATAGACGTGATTATATACGTGCTTGCGTAAATACAATACACACCCCTCAGACATCAACACTTCAAAACCACACAAATACAAACACACACCCCCTCAGACATCACACTCAAACACACAACACACACATATATAATATATATATATTGAGTATATATATATTTATATATTATAATATATATACATATATATAGTATATAATATATATTCATTGCAGATTTCAAACTGTGAAGTTACAGATTAACCCACTGCTCGTAAAACCTCCGCAACATTACTCGTTTTATACTCTTATACAGGCTACTTTCTTAGAAATAGCTCTTTGGCAAAACTCTCTCTCTCTCTCTCTCTCTCTCTCTCTCTCTCTCTCGTTCTCTCTCTCTCTCTCTCTCTCTCTCTCTCTCTCTCTCTCCCCGTTACATGCGCTGAACAAGTTTAATATCAGGGTGCTACTAAATGATGTGGATTCTTTGAAATTGGAAAGTTCTTAAATAGGCTGGTTGAATCTCTTCCACCTAAGCCATCTGCAAAAACGCTATTGCATCTAAGACTGTTTGGAAATAAGTTAACGGCAATATTGCCGCTCTGCAGGCCAGGGAACAGTTAAGTGATCTGAGGAATTTTTAGTACTCATATATCTCTATTAACTTTAAACAAACAGTTCTGATAGTGTAGGACTACCCTAAAAGTTATATTGACCTAACGTGTCCTAAAATATCAAGAAGGTGCATGGTAAGGTTTTGGTTGTGAAAATAATGCAGATGACAAAAGAACTTACTCGGGAAGAGAATGGAGGTTTAGACAAATGAGAGGGAACGTAGATCAGATGTTAGGTATGGAAGCATTAAACGAGTCTTTTGATAGTAATATGAAAAGTTACATGGACCAAGAAAAAGCTTTTGATAGAATTGTCTGGGAGGCAAAATTAGGATCCATGCTATAGAAAGTAAGTTGAGGACAATTAAAACTTTTATGATGGAAGCGAAGTTTGTGCTAGAGCATGTAGGTGGGAGAGTGATTGTTTTGGTCTGAAAACTGGCCTGAGACAATGGTGCGTTATGTCTACATGTTCGTTTAATGTCTTTACAATCGAAGTGAAGTAAAAAGCCAGGGAGAGGAACTTAGACATACCTAGATGCAAAGTTGTGGGATAAGAAAATAAAACGTGAATAGAATCTGGAATGTGTTTGCGTATATACACTGCTGATTGGGGATAGTCAAGAGACACCGTGGAAGCTAGTAGAAGAGTTTTTAAACATGTTTGCAAAATGAAAAAGTCGAGAGTATATGTGACCACGAATAAAGTAGTGAAGCTAAACGGAAACCATCGAGATGGATCACCGATATGGATAATGGAATGGAAGCAGTTGATTTTTATAGGTACTTTGTAGTAAATAAAATGGATAGTGATAGGGTTAGAGAAGAGGTGAGTCGGAGTTACAAAATAGTATAGCAAGGAGGTAGCAGACTTAAGGAAGCCAAAGGTAGGCTGGGGAGAGAATGTGTGAAAGGATTGTTTATCTAGCTTTCCTTCATTGAAGTGAAGAATGGATGTTGACTTGGAGTAAAATATAGAAAGGTGGAAACTATTAAGATTGAACTGTTAGCGTTGTATACGTGGCTTAAGAAATGTAAGGCTAAGAAGTGCTGAAATATATCCACTTAGCTAAGGAGAAAGAGTGAGTGTGTTAAAGATGGTTATATCGCGTGGAACGAAAGGAAAACGGGTGTATAATTTCAGAAATGTCGCGGGGCAGGAGGTTGTGAGATACAGACCAAAGAAAGCTCTGAACATTTTGTGTTTAAGACTTATAACTATTAAAAAATGTTGTTTGCTTGCCCGATTCGTAAATTTCTTTGTGAACCTTTACTTCAGAGAACTCTCATTTTATTACTGTTAAAAGATATTGTTTGCTTACCCGATTCGTAAATTTCTTTGTTAGCCTTCCCTTTCAGAGAGCTCTATTTGAAAAGTCTTTAAGTGGAAGTAGGTCATGAACTCTCAGGGTTTCCGAAGCCAAAGAATCAAAATCTTATTTGGGAGTGAATTTTGAGGAACGCTGGTGAAATAAAACATTGTAACCTGACTATTCTGGTCGTATTCTTGATTAGTGTTACATTCACCGGTTATTGTCTTAGTTCTCTGTTTCTAACCTTGAGGTTTATTAATTTGGATCCTACGTTCTGCTGAAGGTTCCTAGTTAACACCACTTTCAGTGTTAGCTGTGATGGAACCCAGTACTTCATTGGTTTTATATTTACCTGAACCTGCTACATTTCATTGTTGCTCTGCTCTTAATATCGTTTGGGTTAATTTTGTTATTGTATATGTTTGGTTAACAACTTTTTCATTTACTTATACAAAATATTTCTTTACAAGTTATCCCATTTAACTTGGTTTGTATCATGTAATATTTTCTGTTCTGAAGGTTTATGTGATAAATTCCCTTGTTTTCAGTAAATTCTGTTTTGTTATATTTATTTATAACTTTTCTGTATCTGTTTGAAAGGTTTGAATTTTAGTATGGTGAATGTTGTATTGTGTTGAATCCTCTTTTAGGCATTTTTGTATTGTGAATGCTTACTATATATTTCACAGTATAATGGCACCAACAACTGATTATTTAAGACCTTTTATCGTAGTAATTGTAATGTTTTATGAAATTGTAGAGATTTGAATTGAAGCATACAAAAAATGAAAAAGATTAACTCTTGGTGTCACATTTTCTCTTTTGCTGACGATACTGGGCATCTTGAAGAATGTCCGGCCGTATGCTTTTCTAAAGTTAGTGAATTTCGATTAATATTCTCTCTCTCTCTCTCTCTCTCTCTCTCTCTCTCTCTCTCTCTCTCTCTCTCGTCTCTCTCCTCACAGTCTCCTCTCTCCTCTCTCTCTCTCAAAAAATCTGTCTCTCTTCTCTCTCTCTCTCTCTCTCTCTCTCTCTCTCTCTCTCTCTCTCTGTTTGTTTGTTTGTTTGTTTGGTGTTTGCTCTGTCCCCGTTATTAAACCTAAAAATGTATTTACCACCAGTTGTATGCCGACCAAATATGATAATCTCTCTCTCTCTCTCTCTCTCTCTCTCTCTCTCTCTCTCTCTCTCTCTCGCGAGCGCTGTTATTAAACATGAAAATTCCATCCAGTACCAGTTCCATGCTATCCAAATATCATCTCGTAATTGGAAAAACGAAATGATTCCAGCGGAAAGGCCTTTTAATCCTTCTCCATAAAGAAAAAAATGTAACTGTCACATGTACTTGTTTAAACGAATCGCGCTGTGTTTTTAATGCTGTAAATGATAATGGAGTTGTCCCGTCTTAATCTACCATAACATCAGATCTCGCATTTTATATTCGAAAAGGAAAGAAAGAAAACATTGACATTGTGACCAGGGAATAATATTCGTTATAAACCGTCAGAAAACAAATCACGTCTGTTCATGAACTTTTTGCCTCAAATGAAAATAAACTGTTATTGAGTTTTAAATCTCTGAGCAAAAGTCACAACAACACATCGACACCACTCCCATCAGTTAAAAACACAAACTTTTTTAGATTTTAGAAGTGTCGCTATTTTAACAATACCGTTAAGTATTTAGTTTAACCAGACCACTGAGCTGATAAACAGCTTTCCTAGGGCTGACCCGAAGGATTAGATATTTTTTACGTGGCTAGGAACCAATTGGTTAGCTAGCAACGGGACCTACAGCTTATTGTGGGATCCGAACCACATTCTAACGAGAAGTGAATTTCCAATCACCAGAAATAAATTCCTCTTATTCCACGTTGGCCGAGCTGGGAATCGAAGTCACGACTAGCAAATCGGTAGGCGAGAACATAACCCACTCGTCCAACGAGGAATTTTGACAGTACCTTGACAGTAAGGAATTACAAAAACATTTTTATTACGACGAAATTAACGGGTGATGAGATACCGAACAGCAGGAGATTACAGCCAAAACAACAAAAATAACATCAACATCAGGGCCAGCAACGGCAGTAACGCGTATAATGAAACCATTTTCATTACCTAACGGGATTCTTCCGGTCTGCATCATGATCAGCGGTGCAACATTTCGCTCAAAGTATCCTCCTGTTGCCGCCACATAGCGGTTCATGTCTGATTTTTATACGTAATGGAATACTTCGAGTGTGCGTGCACGAGTTACGAGATAAATAAGGACATGCAGTAAATACTGTATATGATGTCTATATGTGATGTGCATATGTGCGGGTCACTTAATATTTCCGCTTATTTGTCGTCAATGTTTTAGTATTGTGTCATTGCAACTGGCACTACGGTCAATTCCTCCCACGCCCTGTATATACATACATATAATTATTTATTTGTTTATTCAATTATTACAGCAGTATGTACAGCGAGTTGCTAACATTTTTGTTTTGTTTTATATAATCATAATAATAATATTAATAATAATGATATGTATAACGTATTGGATTGATCAGTAGTGAAGGGGCTACTTTAAGAAATGATTGGAATAGCTTTGAAATGTTTAGGCTTAATCCCTTCTTTCATCCGGCGGCTTCATTTCTGTGGCAGTGGCAGCCGAGATTAGCTTCCGACCGATCCCCACCACTATAGTGTGTTTGGTTACATGTATAGGTAAACACATTTTCGGCTTCTGCAAAGACGCCTGGCAGCATACGCGCGCTCTAAGCCACACACACAAACATACTACATATATATACTGATACATATTTGTATACATACTCGTGTGTGTGTGTGTGTGTGTGTGTGTGTGTATATATATATATATATATAATATATATATATAGATAAACAGACAGAGATAAATAACTAGATACTGGCAAGTAACGCAAATTACTGATAACCCAGTGCAGCGCAACAACAACTGTAGTATGTTGTTAAAGTCTCTCACATGTAGTTGAACCCAACAGAATGTCGTTCAGGAATTTCCGGTGAAAATACCGCAGGTATTGTGAGCTGGGGATTTAGATTACATATCAGACGTGTAATTACCGCACCCTATCTGCCATGCAGCATGGTCGGGGGGAGGGCTTGGGTGGGTGGAATGGTACAGCGAAGAACGACATCCATTGCCAATCGCTCCGAAGTTCTCGTATTACTCTCATGTTTTCGATCTAAAATTGTTGGGTTTGACCTCTTCTGTTGCTTGTTAGGCTTCATTGTGACCCGTTGCCAGTCACACCACTTACGTAAGAATGTGTTTTTCGTCTTGTTTATATCGTATTCAAGTCGTGCCGCAATGTCATTGATATTTTGTACGTTAACATTTAAACTAAAACACGAGTTACATGCTGCGATTCGAAATTCATTTACAGCACACACGGTTTTTCTTATGTCCTTTACGCCTGTCGATTATCCAGAGTAGAATTATTATGTTCAAGAATAACTATATGAATTTTTTTTTCATCTATCTTAACTAACCCCTGCCAGGGAGGTGGGGCGTAGGTTATGTGCATTTATCTCCTCAGTTTATTCACTGGAATTACTCCGAATGCTGCTATATTTCTGTGAAATTTTGTTTAGTGGTTAATTAAATTTCAGGTGGACCCTGATGAGGATGCAGATTTTTATTTTCATTTTGGCATTGGCGATGTTAAGCGAGCTCCTAGCTTATTGTTATCTTTCTTGAAGGGGAATTAACTACTGTGTAAATAGGAAATTCATCACGCCGTGTAACCCGCTTCGTATGGTAAGGTGGAAGTTAATTAAGCTCCATTGTGCACGTTTTGTGAGAGGATGAGTTATCCTTTTTCGTTTACATCAGCAGCCTGTACTCGCCGATAAATCGCCATAAATCTTCTCTGTCCTTTGCCATTACTTTACTAATAAGTCTTACCCAGTACATCCAAAGCTGTGATCATTTGAGTGGTTGCAGACACGCACACCATTTTGTCAAAAAAAAAAAGAAAAAAAAGAAAGAAAGATCATATGTATGTATGTATAACATTGTATACTTGTGTGTCTGTATATATATATATATATATATATATATATATATATATATATATATATACAGACACACAAGTATACAATGTTATACATACATACATATGATCTTTCTTTCTTTTTTTTCTTTTTTTTTTTTTTTTGACAAGATGGTGTGCGTGTCTGCAACCACTCAAATGGAGATATGTTTAATACACGAAAGTACTTGGACAGAGTGCCGAGTACTATCGTGTATTAAACATATCTTCGGGGCGCAATATAGACGTATGTGTGTGTGTTTATGTATGTATATATGTATGCATGCTTGCTTATACCCTTTATACGAGCGTATAAAACAATGCAGCATTGCTAATAAACCTTTTTCTTATGCAGAAACCTAAATTGAGGATAGAAGTTCACTCTCGACGTGGTTTGGAACTCGCGTAAAGCCGTTGGTCCCGTTGCTGAATAACCACTGGTTCATTGCGACGTAAAAAGACCACACAAACAAAACAAACCTTTATTGAGGGCACTGAGAACTAAAGATAACGCACGGAATTTATAGCGCCGAAAGGAAAGCGTAAAAAGCAAAAGTTTCCTGTAAGGAAAACTCCCGTTGTATCGACGTCTTTCATAAAACGATCAATTTAGATGTTCTTCTTTTCGGCTGACTTTTTATTGGCTTAACGTCTTGGAGACAACGCCAGCTTTCGTGATCTGGGTTGCTAGGTCTCCCCATCTCATGATGCGGGTTCATAAATAATGATAATGTCTCGTTGCAGAAAGACATGACTGTCGTCTCTTCTTTACGTCGTTGTTACTTTCGCCATCATTAGCAGTCATGCATACTTTTATTATAATTCTCTTCCAATGACAGTTGTACTCTTAGCTTCTTATCTAGATGGTAGTGATTTTACCTCTTACAACCTCTGTTTCACTTTCGCAACATCAACAGCATTTTCACGTTCATGTTCACCACCATCAGAAGACGTTTCCATCTCTGCACCCATACAACGGCATTTTCATCTTCACCACAAATTCCAACGGTAATTTCATCAGCTCTTCCTCCACCACCATCACCAACACCAACAGTATTATCATCGTCTCCACCTCCATCTCCGATGATATTTTCCTTTCCACCTCACTCTCCACCACAATCCAAGCCGTCACCAGTGTTTGTCATCATCGTCACACGAACACTGAACCCTTTTGTTAACTTTTGCTGACGCGGCAAATATAATTTTCCTGTTTTGGTGCCGAGGAGGAAAACGGCGAAATCGCCTTGACGGCAAAGTGTTGTCTCTGTTGGGTTTGGAATTTCGCTTCATTTCGATTCACTCCTCGTCTGTCAAACGCCATTTTGGGTCCCTCCGTCGATGTGGCACTCTGGGAATCTCATTCCCGTTCCGACGGATTCGGAATTAATGGATTGGGAATCGGAGACCCGCTAGGTAAATGGAGTGTCACTGGTAGAGCAGAGGGGGATGGGCGGGGGGGGGGGGGGAGGTCGGAGAGGAGAAGAACAAGAAGAAGAAGACTGAGCAGTGAGGAATACTTTATCTCAGCACTAATAGTAATCTTAATTGTAGTAGTATTCACCCTGCTTGATTGTGCGTATTGAAGTTTATGGTTATTGTGTCTGTTTCTCTCATGGAGGCTTTCTCTCCTCTCTTAGTGCTGGCAACTAATCCCTATTAATTGGAGGACAGATACCCACGAAGTGAAACATGTTTCAGCTTTTCACAGGAAGAAAATAAACAGATTTCGCTTAGCGGGAATTTTCTCCTACCATCAGTTGGAATGTGGTATTCGTCGATTTATTTTCGTGATTATTATCTAAGAGGAAACGACAATTTACAAAAGAAATCGAGCTTTTGAAAACCTGCTACTATGTAAGACGTGAGGGAAAGCGCTGATATCCTGTAAAGAACTTCCTTCATAGAGGATGATTGCCGACCTTCCTTTTAAAATTGATGTGCTTGCTTTTATGGTTGACGAAGAACGAAGTTAGATTCGAAGCCAAGGGAGGTGAAATTCACATAAAAACATCGGCACCGAAATGGATTATATGGAAATGAGGAGGCTTTAGAGGCTGGTGAGGTGCGGGGGTCTGAGGATTTGAGTAAATGTATGGAACACTTCTGCTTTTATCAGATTTGGGTTGTGTGTGTGTGTGTGTGTGTGTTTTTATCCTAATGGATTTAGGTTGTTGAAAAATCATAGCGACTTTTTGGTTGACGGGGCACGATCACCATTTAGACTTTGAAAGTGAAGTACTGTGCAGTCATTTAAGGTATATGATGTATTGAACTGTCAGAAAAAGCATATACTGCATTGAAGAGCTGCACATTGTATTTAATTTACCGAGTAGTTATTCCAGCTTCCTATCATAGATATTGTCACTAGATCCCCATCAAGAATGACGCATTCTCTTTGTCCGTTGGTTCTTGTGCCACTGTGTTCCATTACCCCTCCTCGTGACGCTCCTCTATGAGAGCTCAGTCTGGTCACCTCTTTAATCCTCAAGCTAGCTCTGAAATGGCCTGCACCTTATTTGCATAAGCATACAGGAACGTACACAAGAGATATACTTTTCTTTATGATCAGGACGTTATTTCCGTAATTCTTAATCTCTCTCTCTCTCTCTCTCTCTCTCTCTCTCTCTCTCTCTCTCTCTCTCTCTCTCTCTCTCTGAGAACTTACTTTAATTGGAATCCCTATTACCATCAGTAGTCTGTAGTCTGTCAACCTGATTGTACCTCTCTCTCTCTCTCTCTCTCTCTCTCTCTCTCTCTCTCTCTCTCTCTCTCTCTCTCTCTCTCTCTACTTGTCCAAAAGCGAAATGATTAAGGTAATGGAAGAAGGCAGTCTTTGAAAATGTTAGTTTTTCCTTTCATAAAAAAAAAACTTGATTTCATAAGGAGACCTGACAAACTTTTTTCGAAACTTTTTGTTTCTTTAGTTGAAAAGAACATTGAATGTAAGTTTAGTTTTTAATTTTCTTTTTTTTCCCGAATGTGTTATAAAAGCAGATTGTCTTTACTTAGCCCAAGTCTGAAGTAATTGATTTTGTCCATAAAACTGGCGTTGCAGGCGTAATGGTCGTCGACACAAACGTAATTCTTAAGGGGAGAGTAAGTAGTTATATGCCAGAGGTAAAAAGGGGGAGGAGGGGGAGCGGGGGGGGGGGGGGCGGGGAAGAACGAGGGAACCGTGTCCTACCTGGATTAGTGGGAAGATGCAAAATCTTTTTCAATCGTTCAGTTGTCCGTTTGTTTTACAGGTTCTATTCCTCAGAAGGGCGTATGTCCCTCGTGCGGTGTACTGTTGGCATTACTTAAGGTTCTTTGCAGCGTCCCTTCGGCCCCTAGCTGCAACCACTTTCGTTCCTTTTACTGTACCTCCGCTCGAATTATCTTTCTTCCCTCCGTTCACCCTCTCCTAACAATTATGTCATAGTGCAGCTGCGAAGTTTTTCCTTCTGTTGCACCTTTCCAACCCTTTTACTCTTTAATTTAATTTCTCTTTCAGCGTTGAATGACCTTAAAGGTCTCAGCGCTTGGCCTTTACCCTAAAGTTTATATTTACATTCTACAAGTTTTATTTATATTTTTCTCGTATATAGTGCTTGAGAATTTCATATCAAAAGGGGTTTCCCTGTTTGTGTTAGGAAATGATCTCAAAGCGCCCAGTATAATAATAATAATAATAATAATAATAATAATAATAATAATAATACAATGTCTGACCAAATCACTCGTAAAGTGGGTCGTGAGTCATAAAACCACTTGACCCGATATTTATAATGGATCGTGAACCTCGCCCCACCAAATTATGCTGTTCCGCTTCTTTGATGGATTGCTGGCATTCAGTGCTTTAATCTCTTCGCTTTTGCTTCTATGACATGATTTAGAGGCGTTACATTGGATCATGTGTGCTTATTTATATTTGTTGTCGTTGTACCCAGACTCATTTTCTGGTAATGAAGATGAATAGTTATCTATTCGACTTTTCGTCGTTTTGCAAGACGCCGAAGAGCAGGAAGGATGCAGTGCTGTGCTTGCTTTATTTATTTATTAATTTATATTTTTTCGTCGGAAAGTGTTAATAAGCATTCTCTGTTGGCCTTTACGCTGTTGCTTCTGCATACGTTTTGGTCGAAAAGAAATTTATTGGCCTCCTGATACTCTGTGAATTGGTATAAGCACAAAAAGGCGACATTTCGTTGTTGATATATTCAAAATATGGTCTGCCGAATTATTATCTATCTCTGTTTTTGTCCCGTTTCTGCGAGCATTGTGTGTGTGTGTGTGTGTTTAGAGGTCAACCAGACTGCAAACCGGTTAGTTATTCACGTTCATGAATAAAATAAAGGAAAAAAATATTAAAAGTAAACTATGTGAATTCCAAGCACCATTACACATTCCTCTTTTTTACAGTTATCATTACAGAATTATCAGGAAATTCATTATAGCTTTGGTCATGCTTCAGCAACTCAAGGCTGCTACGGTAGATCGCCCTTTTATGGTCATTCGGTATGTTTAGATGGTGTATTGCACTTCCTTTGAATAAGTAATCACGCCAGTGTTTAGGGTAGTTGAATTTCTAAAAGGTTGATAATCTGATAAGACTAATATCAAGGATTCTTTTCTTGTTTCAAATTTCATCTACAGTAAATTCTAGTTTAGCTCATTCTTTCTCTTTACCGGAGAGCCGCTTTCTGTCCAGTTGGTTGCTCGGAATTCACTTCTGCTTTGCTTTGGTGCATAACACCTTTTGCATTTTTAATTACGTGGGTCGAATCCCATTCCATTCCCGCGCTACTGGATTAGCCAGAACCACCACCTGTTTGCCTGCGGTCGCTTTTTTCTTTCATTGAGAATCGAGAAATTCTGTCGCTTGTGTAATATTCATGGAGGTCCTTCATATTTAGATTCATGGAATATATTTCCTGTATTAGGATCCCCTACCCTCTTTAGTTGAGGTTTATTTAACCTACTCTCCCTCCCCTTTTCCAGATTGTCCCACCCAGTCTGATTCACCCTTCATTTGAATCCGCGAAATGCTTATTCCGCCTTTGAAGTCTTTGAAATTCCCTTCCTCTTCCGAATTCCTGGAATCCATCTTTCTTTGTCTATGAGCAAATTCATGTAACCCCAACCACTTAAATTCGGACACATTTAAATCCAGCTTTCATGGAGGTCACTTATTCCTTTTGCCTCCTATCCTCATTCCCCCTTGATCTAGGGGACCCTCCTCTCTCTCTCTCTCTCTCTCTCTCTCTCTCTCTCTCTCTCTCTCTCTCTCTCTCTCTCTCTCTCTCTCTCTCTCTCTCTCTCTCTCTCTTTTCCCTGCCCAACCGAAGGGTCCTTGGCGAAGGATGATTGAATTTTTAATGACTCTACCATTAATTGCCTTCACTTCAAGCACAGGTGCTTGACGAAAGCTATAGCGGATGTCTGGTGATTATTAATGTCGTCAGTTCGAAGTAGAACGTAAATGAGGAATGGCTTTCATCGAGCAGTTTGGAAGGGGAGACGGCATTCGGGTAGATAATGATGACTGGTGCATTACGCGATACCTTAAGGGGATTAAGATATTTTTTTTTATTATTTAAGGTGATTTGTTACTTTTGGTGATATAATAGTAATGATGAAGAAGCAAATCCACAGTTATGTAATTGTACAAATAATTTTGAAAACAAAATTGTACAGTAATATAACTATGGATTTTTTTGGATTTTTTTTCTTTTATAAAACTCACCCCATTATGAGTATTTTCTTTTATAATAATAGTAAAAGTGTTTATAAAAGTGCTGACTTTCGTTAAGTATTCCGTTTTGATCGTCGTTATCATTTTGGTTAATTGTATTTGCATGCCATGTCATGTAGATGAATATATATCCAATTTATTCATGTCCATCTGAAAATATATTTCTGAAACAAGATTTTCACCGTACTAAATATAACCAAGGTTTTCTGTTCGAATCACGTTGCCATCTTTTTAAATAGTGAGGAGGTCATAGACGAAGAAAAGAGATGGCCAAGAAAGAGAAAGATGCAGAAGGAAACCAAATAATGAGGAATACAATGAGAAAAATGTGGTAGAAAGAAGGAGTATAGCGAAGAGAATGAGAAAGGAAAGGTAAGAAATAAGGGGGTTAGGTAAAATGAGAAGATAAGAAGAGGAGAAGGAACAGACGTGGATAGAAGACCTGAGAATGTAAAGAGGGAAGGTTGGAAAAGGTTAAAAAAAAGGAAGACTAAGAAGATGGAATTGAAGAAAATTATTGATTATGAGAAAGAGAGGAGTAGGTTTGAGGGAGGAATACCAGTGGAAGGGAAAGTAAAGATGAGGAAAGTTGAAGAAGCAAAGTATGGAATATACTATAAAAAAAGAGGTGTTATGTTGTTGACACTATTTTGTTATAAAGTAATTTATGATAAATCACTGACTCGCTTTTCCAGACTCAGAATTTGCCGAAGGATTTGTATATAAACGATGTGTGAAAAATGAAGCAAGGGAATGTTAGTGGAGTTGGACAACTATACTCTGTTTTTTTCCATCTGTCCATCCGCCTGTGGTGTTTACGTATGGCAACACTGCGTCCCGGCCTTTAAATAGTTATGCTCTATAAGTTTTAGGTAAATAAAAGGATATCTGGGTGTACATTTGCTACTGAAAAGTGTTTTAATAATTTATTGTATGCGAATTACACCGTTAATATTCGGAATAGGATATTATTATTATTATTGTTGAGTGTAGTCTGAATGTAACTATCTAAAGCCCGGGACGCAGTGTTACCATACGCAAACACCACAGGCGGGTTGACAGATGGAAAACGAGTATAGGTGACAGAAGACGTAAGGGAAAGGCAGAGTGTGATAAGGAAGATGGTAAAATGCAAGGGAGTGTAGGAAAAAAATAGAAAGAGAGAGGGAGAGAGAGAGAGAGAGAGAGCTTCATAGGTTAATTACTTTAATGAATGCACAAGTAAACAAAGTAAATTTCAATAAAAGGTCTGTCACCTGGGACTTCTCTCTCTCTCTCTCTCTCTCTCTCTCTCTCTCTCTCTCTCTCTCTCTCTCTCTCTCTCTCTCTCTCTCTCTCTCTCTCTCTCTCTCTCTTTGTAATTTAATTGAATATGGTTTTTTCACCAAAAAATTTCTATTAGAATTTTGTCACCTTGATTGCAACTCTCTCTCTCTCTCTCTCTCTCTCTCTCTCTCTCTCTCTCTCTCTCTCACTTAGTCCCTAATTTAATTGCAACGCGTTTTTTTCAAAAGACTTGTCCATCAAAAGTTTGTCACCTTGATTGCAACTCTCTCTCTTCTCTCTCTCTCTCTCTCGTTGTTTAAGCTGTTGAAATACGACAGGACAAAATTACTAGAAGAAAAACAACATTAGAAATTTTATTTTGTTCTAATGTTGAAAGGCAAGAACCGTTTTCGCATTTGATTGTGAAGTTGAACCAGTTGTCTTTACATAAAAGTTGACACCTCTGAGTTTTAAGGGTATGTGGACATGCGTTAGTTAATTTATCTTTGCGTATTTACGCTTGCTTTAGTTATTTCAGTTATCTCTAAGAACTGACCCATTGAGCTTCCAGGAGTTATTTCAGTTATCTCTGTTAACTGACCCATTGAGCTTCCAGGAGTTATTTCAGTTATCTCTGAGAACTGACCTATTGAGCTTCCAGGAGTTATTTCAGTTATCTCTGAGAACTGACCCATTGAGCTTCCAGGAGTCGTTTCAGTTATCTCTGAGAACTGACCCATTGAGCTTCCAGGAGTTATTTCAGTTATCTCTGTGAACTAACCTATTGAGCTTCCAGGAGTCGTTTCAGTTATCTCTGAGAACTGACCCATTGAGCTTCCAGGAGTCATTTCAGTTATCTCTGAGAACTGACCCATTGAGCTTCCAGGAGTTATTTCAGTTATCTCTGTGAACTGACCCATTGAGCTTTCATGGAGTTTATTTCAGGTTATCTTGAGAACTGACCCATTGAGCTTCCAGGAGTTATTTCAGGAGTTATTTCAGTTATCTCTGTGAACTGACCCATTGAGCTTCCAGGAGTTATTTCAGTTATCTGAGAACTGACCCATTGAGCTTCCAGGAGTTATTTCAGGAGTTATTTCAGTTATCTCTGAACTGACCCATTGAGTTTCCAAGTTATTTCAGTTATCGCTGTGAACTGGCCCATTGAGCTTCCAGGAGTTATTACAGTTATCTCTGAGAACTGACCCATTGAGCTTCCAGGAGTTATTTCAGTTATCTCTTGAGAACTGACTCATTCAGCCTCCAGGATATCAGAGCAGAAATGAGCTCAAAGTCAGCCAATCCACTCGTAGCCGGATGTCAGCCATGAAGTTTATTGAATGACTATTTATCCAAAGAATTAATCACGATAGTTCCTCTAATGAATCGAATCTTTTATATACTGATGCATATAGCTACTCTTTTGCTTCCATTTGGTGATTTAGAAATGTCACGTTTGCTTCTGGTCCTCTTAGTTAACTGTCACTCATGCTTTGACTTCAATTTGTGGTTCTGTGCTGTGTGGGGCACAGTAACAATTCACTTTTTTCACGGGGGAACTGAAAGAATTCCGTCATGATAAATGTTTGTGGTGACATATTCAAATTAAGATGTACAGTCTTTTCTATTATTTTTTGCTAACCTTTCGATAATAATTTTACAATAACCCAAATGTCCATATCAGGGCCAAGTTTAGATGATGATAATGAGAGATAAGAAACTAATAAAAACGAAAAGGGATTCAATACTGTTGGACATGATAAAAATACTCAATTAAAAATAATTGCTTTGCCCTGAATTTTTTTTGGGTCGTATTTGCCAGACAGAATTATCTGATTATTTAGTTATATGCCTTTTAGCCACGATGTTGAATCTGTAGATTTGTACTTCAGATAATTATCACGTGACCAATTAATAATTTCTGCGGATCATAGCACTTATGATATAGTAAGTAAACTAATGTAAAGGGTTTTTTCTTTATATTTGAATTTATAAATAAAAACATCAAAGATGTCTTTACCTTTCAGCACCCTTCTTCATTAAAAAAAAGGCAAATTTCTTTTTAGTTAGTACATCAAACGTTTATGGAAGACAAATATTCGGAATCTTCATATGAAGGTGCAGGATCTTCTAAATTTCTATATACTGGATTTTATAAACAGGATATTCAAAAGATCTATTCACTGAAATTTGTAATACCTCATTCTATTCACCTGGCCACTAGATAGGTAATGTTTCCTTACTCATCATAGAATAAGTGTTGTTCCCTTCACTATAGGATGCTCACAATTCTCTTCCTCTTTGCTTAGGTTCGTAAATCACCCTCCTTATTCACAATTCTTGGAATAATGTTCCTTCCCATTCTGGATTTGTAAGACCATTTTCCTCTTCGGCTGTAATTCCTTTACCCCATGAGGCAAAGTCGTGCTGTTTCACTGTTGGTTGCACTGAGATCATGGGAGCCATTCTTCCTGGATCCTTGAATCCCTTGATTCATAGGAGTCATTCCCACATAACATGGATTTACTGTTCCCTCACCTTACATTTGAATTCACTGAAACTTCCTTATTCATCTTCACTTGAAATCCTGGATTCCATTGATTTCTTCATTCTTGAGTAGAGACATGGCACTCCTCCCCCTCTTGATTTGAATGCATAGGATAAAGGCACCCGCCCCCCCCCCCCCCCCGCCACCACCCCTACATTCCAGCTCATTTACTTTTGCCAGCACTCTCCTTGCAAGCACCTGGATTGATGGAACTCCCCCCCTCCTACCCTCTCCTATCCAGTGCCCCCCCCACCCCACCCCACCAGCCTGCTTGAAGAGTCCTTGGGGAAGGACGATTGAATTCTTAATGACTCTGTCATTAGTTGCTTTCATTTCAAGCACAGGTGCTTGACGGAGGTAATGGTGTGTGTCTGATGATGATTGATGGTGCAGATTCGGAACGGAACTTAAATATGAATAAGGTGTTCCAGAATCGTTTCGTGGAATATTTTCATACAGTTATGCTGTGATTAGCGTGAGGATTAATACATCCCCTGGAATGGGGAAGAGAAATTTGACTGAGTTTGTAATTTTGGTTTTATGAAAATCTTCACTGTAGGTGTTAGCGTTTTTCTTAAGATTTTTTTCTACATACATTTTTATTGTATTTAATTCATTTTCAGTTGTTTGATGAGTTCGCAATACGTAAATTACATGTTGCATTCAAATCTCCATTTACTAAACGTGCTCCGGAACCCGCAATTATCTAATCTATAGCTATAAGTAAACAGGTTTTCGCTGTGGTAATTTTATTTCTAAAACGTTCTTTTACGTCCTTTCACATTCAGTGTCAGAGAGAGAGAGAGAGAGAGAGAGAGAGAGAGAGAGAGAGAGAGAGAGAGAGAGAGAGAGAGAGATAGGTGCTAAAGTAGGAGGAGGAGAATTTTGGAGTAGGAAAAGCATGACAATGAAGAGAAAGAAGATGAGAGAAAGGTGGGGATAGGAAACGCATAACAAGGAAGAGAAAGGAGATGAGAGAAAGGTGGGAATAGGAAAGGCGTAACAAGGAAGAGAAACGAGACGAGAGAAAGGTGGGAATAGGAGCATAACAAGGTAGAGAAAGGAGACGAGAGAAAGTTGGGAGGAGGAAGATAACAAGGAAGAGAAAGGAGACAAGAGAATGTTGGGAATAGGAGCATAACAAGGAAGAGAAAGGAGACGAGAGAAAGTTGGGAGGAGGAAAAGCATAACAAGGAAGAGAAAGGAGACGAGAAAAAGGTAGGAATAGGAAAAGCATAACAAGGAAGAGAAAGGAGACGAGAGAAAGGTGAGAGTAGGAATAGCATAACAAGGAGAGAAGGAGATGGAGAAAGGTGGGGGAATAGGAAAAGCATAAACAAAGAAGAGAGTAAAGAGAAAAGAAAGGAATTGGAAAAGCATAACAAAGAAGAGAAAGGAGATGAGAGAAAGATGGGAATTGGAAAAGCATAACAAGGAAGAGAAAGGAGATGAGAGAAAGATGGGTAGAAGAGAAGAGATATGAAGAAGAAAGAAGGAAAGATGATGAGAGAAAGATGGGATAGGAAAAGCATAACAAGGAAGAAAGAGATGAGAGAAAGGTAATGGAAAAGCTAACAAGGAAGAGAAAGGAGATAGGAGAGGGAAAGGAAAAAGATGGAAGAGAAGAGGTGGGAATAGAGGCAGCATAACAAGGAAGAGAAAGGAGACGAGAGAAAGATGGAATAGGAAAAGCATAACAAGGAAGAGAAAGGAGACGAGAGAAAGATGGGAATAGGAAAAGCATAACAAGGAAGAGAAAGGAGATCGAGAGAAAGATGGGAATAGGAAAAGCATAACAAGGAAGAGAAAGGATCGACGAGAAGAAAGTATGGAATATGGGTGGAAAAGCATAACAAGGAAGAAAAGGAGAAGAACGAGAAGATGGGAATAGGAAAAGCATAACAAGGAAGAGAAAGGAGCGAGAGAGGTAGAATTAGGAAAAGCATACAAGGAAGAGAAAGGAGGGAGACGAGAAGATGGTGGGAATAGGAAAAGCATAACAAGGAAGAGAAAGGAGACGAGAGAAAGATGGGAATAGGAAAAGCATAACAAGGAAGAGAAAGGAGACGAGAGAAAGATGGGAATAGGAAAAGCATAACAAGGAAGAGAAAGGAGACGAGAGAAAGTTGGGAATAGGAGATTAAACAAGGAAGAGAAAGGAGACGAGAGAAAGATGGGAATAGGAAAAGCATAACAAGGAAGAGAAAGGAGATGAGAGAAAGATGGGAATAGGAAAAGCATAACAAGGAAGAGAAAGGAGATGAGAGAAAGGTGGGAGTAGGAAAAGCATAACAAGGAAGAGAACGGAGATGAGAGAAAGGTGGAAATAGGAAAAGCATAACAAGGAAGAGAACGGAGATGAGAGAAAGGTGGAAATAGGAAAAGCATAACAAGGAAGAGAACGGAGATGAGAGAAAGGTGGGAATAGGAAAAGCATAACAAGGAATAGAAAGGAGACGAGACGAAAGGAAGGAAAGGTGGAGGTAAAAGCATAACAAGGGAAAGAGAACGGAAGAAGGAAGAGAAAGGTGGAAAATAGGAAAAGCATAACAAGCGAAAGAGAAACGGTAAGGAAAAGGAAATAAGGAGGAAAAGCATAACAAGGAAGAGAAAGGAGACGAGAGAAAGGTGGGAGGAGGAAGATAACAAGGAAGAGAAAGGAGATGAGAGAAAGGTGGGAATAAGAAAGGCATAACAAGGAAGAGAAAGTTGGGAGTAGGAAAGGCATAACAAGGAAGAGAAAGGAGATAGGAATTGGTCTGTCATCATCAGGTCGTTTATAGGACTAGAGCGGAGAGATTGGGAAGTGATGGGTTATATATTCTGTATTCTAAACGCATCAGGATGATGACATATGTTGGTTCCAGTCCATTTAGTCTATAATGGTGAATGAATCATGTGGATCTATATATGATTGATATGGGAGTGAATGGGTTTAATTGATTAGCTTTTACTGTGCATTGCTTGCTAGGTATTGAACTATTCCTGGAAGCCAGGTACAATTTGAAGGGAAAGAATGAATGGATATATATATATATATATATATATATATATAATATATATATATATATATATATACATATAAGGTGTGTGTGTGCGTGTGTGTGTGTGTATGCATGTATATATACAAACGTACATACGTACAGCCTACTCACTCACACACACAAATCGTAATAGTGGTCATCATGGCTAACTGACAAAGCTGTTTGTTCATGTTTGCAAGGCCTTTTATTCTTCCAAACTAACTGTCTACCAATCTACTTAGATGTCACTAGGTACCTGTGTTTGCTGGCATAAAAAAAAAAAGCAACCATGTGCTTAAAGATATGCTGTGGGACTGCGGCTGTGCATTTCTAGTATCATCCTTTGCAAAATACAGAGTATTTTATAATTACTTACATTTTTATCTATTCATTTTGTAAACTTTATTTTTTATTGTCTAATAACCGATATGTTCCTTCTGTATTTCCGACAATCTGTTAATTCATTCAAATGAAGACATTTTTTGCAAACTTGAATTTTAAGTCAATGGTCCCTTCGGTGGGCTTGTTCCATATGAATAGGTTTCATCTTCTGAATAATGATCAGAGATAAAAGGCAAATGGTGACTAGGTAATATAATCTGAAGGTCGTGATCTTTTAGACTATAGTGTCAGTGTATTGATCTTATATGTATACCCCAAAATCAGTGAAATTTGCAGGGCCTTGGACGTACACTTTTATAACGTTGAATGGCATCACTCATACGTAGTAACAGACACGATAGAAACCACAGGCGCCCAATCTTTTGGTCTGAGCGTTGTGTCGGCGTCATTTATCGCTTTAAAATACAATTTGTTTTACATGGAAACTGACTGATTCTGTTATTTTTGCAGAGAAGCCCGCTGCAATTAGAGGTAATTAGGCTTTTGTCAAAAGAATTAATTGGTTTCTATGGATAATTGACCATATAACACTGGTTCCCCGCACTAGAAAAATGATTTCACGAGATGAAAGAAATTAAAGGATAACATAATATGATCATGAATCATTTCAAAAGAACGTTAAGTTTTTTTTAATGCATTTGGTATGGGGGAGCAAGCCGTGTCACTTACACTAGTGCAGCGTTGAATGTACTATACAAATTCATTGTGTCTGCAACAAATAACTGATAAAAACAAAGTGGAAAGCCATTTTATCTATTAAATGGAAGATGACTTTTCGCATATACGTTTCTGTTTTTATATATTTGCGTATATATATATAATATATTATATATATATATATATATATATATATATATATATATATACTATATATAATATATAAATATATATATATGTGTGTGTGTGTGTGTGTGAATCGACAACTGTTCCACTTTTTTTCAATCTTTCCACGTCAAAATCCATATTAGGCATTCAATGAGCTCCCAAAATATGACCGCCATCCATTTCATAAACTGTAATTAGCATCCAATTCCCACACAGTGAGATAATCAAAATTTCATTATGGGCCCAATGGACATTGCCATGATTATCTTCCAAATGGATATTTATAGAGGCCGGAGTTTTCCCCCATTCTCTCTTTATTATTTTTGAATTAAGTGAAAAGCCTTATTCTGCTTCGACGATGACTTTGGTTCCTCGAATCATGATGAATTTGGGGGGGTCATTTCACCCGTCAAGCTACTACTTCTCACCTCTAATGTGGAGGTCGGGGATTTTCTCTAATATTTTTCAAATGGCGTTACTTTTGATTAGAATGGCTGCGAAGTCTGATGCAAGTTTCATTTTCGGTTTCTCTTTCAATTCTAAGGGAAAGTCAGGGAAAAATTTATGAACGTATATGTATACATGGTGCTTCACAATTATTTTGAGAAATGATTAGAATTTGTTTACTTAAAGGGAGCGCTAGGCCTCATGTGAAATGTAAACATGAGTCTCAAACAGATAACACTCTCTCTCTCTCTCTCTCTCTCTCTCTCTCTCTCTCTATATATATATATATATATATAGATAATATATATATATATATATATATATAATAGATAGGTATAGATAGATATATAATAGATATATTATATATATATATATATAGTAGATATAGATATATATATATATATATATAGATATATAGATATATATATAGATATATAGATATATATATATAGATTATAGATAGATATATAGATAGATTATATAGATATATATAGATAGATAGAATATATAGATATATAGATAGATATATAGATAGATAGATATATAGATATAGATATATAGATATATAGATATATAGATAATAATATATGATATATAGATATATTAGATATATAGTATAATGATATATATAGTATATAGATATATATATATATATATATAGATATATATATATAGATATATAGATATCAGTATATACAGCAACTTAGGAACAAAAGAACAAACACCTCAATAAAAGTTACAATATTTATTTACACACACACAAAAAAGGTAATGGTTTGTAACGATAATAACCAAAATAAATGAATGTACAAATCAAGGGAAAACCAACCTTAAGATCTTTAAAAGATCACCTACAACTAAATTAAACCCTAAGACAAGAAATAGGAAATTTTAAATGAGACACTTCAGGCAGGTACCTTCCAAATTACTGGCCAGAAAAATCTAACCTAATAAACTAAGTTAGGTAGAAGGAAGCAAGCGAAAATAAATGGGAAACTTAATATTATTCCTACCTAACACAGACAAACTAACTTAAATGCTAAACTTAACTTAATAAACAATGAATTACAAAAAATAATCTTACAAATTTAAGCAAAGGAATAACTACAAGAGGCTTAGTGGATTGTCTCATCAGGCCATATAAGGTCCATAGGACCGTACTGCAAACAGGGGCGTGCACATCTACAGGTACTCGGCGATCCACGATCGTCGTAAATAGCTATAAAAATATCTCATACCTGTAGAAAGCCGCCCTACTTGTCTCCACGAGTTCCAAGAACTCACTGACGCTGATGAGCAGGTCAACTGGGTCAAGCTGCAATGCCTGCAGGCAATCCAAAATACCACGGGAACACTAAGGTTGGTAGCCTCCGAGAATCCGGGACGTCAACGGATCTCGCACGCCACAAACTGCACCGTTCTCAGTAGATACGGGCCACGGTGATACGGGCCAACTCGTTCGAAATTCTTCCGACGGACGAGGGAAGGGGCGTGGCTGATGAATGCCGCGGGTGACAAACACCAGCGACCACACACAAGGCGGTGAAGGAATAAAGAAGCCGTGATCCCAAAACTCCCGAAGTGACCAAAAATTAAGTGGCAAAGCGTCAGGCTGTGAGGAGGAACTCGAAATAGCTCTGTCACGTATCACCACCCTTACGATCATGCCTTCCACTCGAGTCAACACAGCTCATAGGAGAGAAAAACAACGATCGTTAATAAGGCACTTCAGTGGTTCACCAATGCCGGGGGAGAAGGTGGTAAACAAAGCAAAACTGCGAAGTCATATGACTCCCTTACAGAGTTCATCAAACTAAGAAAAAGCTTAAATATACGAAAAACGACGCTAGCTTATTAATAAACTTAAAACTAAAACTAGATCAAAAGGTTGGACAAGTATTAACAACTTATAATTAAATTATAATGAATTTACTTTAATCTAATAATATATATATGTGTGTGTGTGTGTGTCTTCGTGTGTCGAAGGAAATTGAAGGTCATGTAAATTTCTCTCCTTGTCCTTTAGAGTCACAATTGAATGCGAGGTTTATGTACGTTATTTTACAAAGATGATTTAATTACTGAAGAAGTTCAGAGTTCATGTGTGTTATGTAACTTCCATTGTGCAAACTTCATATTATTAAGCACTTAGAAGTCAACACATTATTCGCCGGCATTGTGATGTATTGGGGCACTAGTATTTTTATTTATTCTCGTCAGAACCGACGACGTTTTTTCCTATTAAAAGAAACTTATGCATATATGGAACTAAGCATCTCCCCGTACGATGAAGCAATGCTTCAATGCCTCCTGTTTTGGAGGCATCCCACAAAGATATTATGGAGCAGAAAAAGCAGGTTACACTTGTTAAATTATTGGCATCCTGCCACCGCCTTAGGCCTGCTGATACCTCTTCCGTGACTCAACTGACACCCATTGGATGACTTGGGTTTACGTTGAATTGACGTTGGATGACTGTGGGATTTTAAATTTTTCCCGGTATATCATATTTATCCTATTTTAGAACATTCCCTCTCCGAAAACGCTGAAAAGTAAATGATCCAGTGAATGACGTTCTATCGTTCGTCTTCTTCTGCTTTATTTTTTCGTGGTGGGGTGGGAGGGCAGGTTCAAAATCTTGTTCTCCAATTAGTCATTGAACACCTGACCTCAATCACCTGTAGTATAGGTCCTGTACATTTATGGAAATCGTTCAGACCTTCCTTGAAACTAAAGGTACATGTTCTTTTTCTTCGCTTAATTCGGGGAATTTCCTCTTTTCACTTTTTTGTGGATTCATCAGAACTCTTCCTTTTCACACTTCCCTGTCACCCATACTTGAAGAGTAAGCCTTAATCTTTTATGGATTAATTTTATCTGTTCTACATCTTTAGGATGCAT
>NC_087217.1:15235967-15245026 GCF_015104395.2 Macrobrachium nipponense
GAGGGATCTTCCAGGGCGAACTCCACTGTCCCCCCACTGCTCTTCGTATTAGCCATGATTTTCCATACAAAAGTACTGCAGAGGATGGATGCTGGGTACCAACTCAAGAAAAGAGGCAACAGAATTAAACATCTGATGTTCATGGACGACATCAAGATGTATGGTAAGAGCATCAAGGAAATAGATACCCTAATCGAGACTGTAAGGATTATATCTGGGACATCAGGATGGGAGTTTGGAATAGAAAAAATGGCGCTTTAGTCAAACATACAAAAGGGCAAAGTAACAAGGCAGAAAGGGATTTTAAAGCTACCAGATGGGAGCAACATCAAACACATTGATGAGACAGGATACAAATATCTGGGAATAATGGAAGGAAGGGATATAAAACACCAAGAGATGAAGGACACGATCAGGAAAGAATATATGCAGAGACACAAGTCGAAACTCAACGCCGGAAATATGATAAAAGCCATAAACACATGGGCAGTGCCAGTAATCAGATACAGCGCAGGAATAGTGGAATGGACGAAGGCAGAACTCCGCAGCATAGACCAGAAAACTAGGAAACATATGACAATACACAAAGCACTACACCCAAGAGCAAATACGTACAGACTATACATAACACGAAAGGAAGGAGGGAGAGGACTACTAAGTGTAGACGACTGCGTCAACATCGAGAACAGAGCACTGGGGCAATATTTGAAAACCAGTGAAGACGAGTGGCTCAAGAGTGCATGGGAAGAAGGACTGATAAAAGTAGACGAAGACCCAGAAATATACAGAGACAGGCGAAAGACAAACAGAACAGAGGATTGGCACAACAAACCAATGCACGGACAATACATGAGACAGACTAAAGAACTAGCCAGAGATGAAAACATGGCAATGGCTCTACAGGGGGAGAGCTCAAGAAGGAAACTGAAGGAATGATAACAGCGGCACAAGATCAGGCCCTAAGAACCAGATATGTTCAAAGAACGATAGATGGAAATAACATCTCTCCCATATGTAGGAAGTGCAATACGAAAAATGAAACCATAAACCACATAGCAAGCGAATGTCCGGCACTTGCACAGAACCAGTACAAAAAGAGGCATGATTCAGTGGCAAAAGCCCTACACTGGAGCCTGTGCAAGAAACATCAGCTACCTTGCAGGAATAAGTGGTACGAGCACCAACCTGAGGGATTGATAGAAAACGATCAGGAAAAAATCCTCTGGACTATGGTATCAGAACAGATAGAGTGATACGAAGCAAATAGACCAGGGTGGGGGGGGGGGACGTGACGTTTTTGATTGGCAAAATCAAGAAGAAAGTATCACTCACTGATGTCGCAATACCTTGGGACACCAGAGTTGAAGAGAAAGATAGGGAAAAATGGATAAATATCAAGACCTGAAAATAGAAATAAGAAGGGATATGGGATATGCCAGTGGAAATTAAAATGATGATAATAATAATAATTTATTATTATTATTTTGGTTGTTGTTGGTCTGCATCGTGAAGATATTCTTAGTTTGTTCATGTAAATGTCCATAGTATTTATATAGTGCTTATTTCGTGTGGTTCACTCGTAACAGATAATTTAATCTCGTTAATAAACAAGTGCGAAAGCTAGCACTTCTCCTCTCGATATTTTAACTACCATTAATAGAATCACGAAGGTTGCACTGTCCAAGATAGATAGCTCTCATTTTATAAAATGAAGAGAAAGAGAGGGTGGAAAGGATGAGAGTGAGATGAGAAACTGATTGAAATTAATGTTATTTACCTAAGTTGCTAGACGAATTTAGTTGTTTAGTTACGTAGTTTATAATAGGTCGATGATGAAGTCGAGAATGAGGGAATATTGGGTTGAAAAGGGCATTAATATGGGGGTGGGGGAAATGGAGAATGGGAATTAGGTGCAGATAGGTGTAAAAGAGTAGGAGAAATTAAAGAGGAGTAGAAGTGAGTAGGAAGGAAATGTGAGGAGAGGAAGCAGCGGAGGGCTAGAAGGGAAAGGACAGAAAAAGAAAGAAACTGAGATTAAATAGGAAAGGAAACAAATTCTATTTAAGAAACTGAAGACGAGGAAGAAGAATGCCGAAGGGAAAAGAGAATAAGGGAAGGTGGATCAAAGGAAGGTGTGAAGAGAAGAGATTAGAAGTAGTTACCGGATACTAAACAGAATAAGATCAAATGTAAGGGAAGAATTGAGTTATTCATAATTAGGTCGCAGATGGTATCAAAGCCAAGTTATTGACACTTAATTGGTTTCATGTCACGCATCCTAAATGCATTGAGATAACAAGGGTCGATGCACATAGTACGTTCACTCCGAGTGACGATTGGATCATTTGGATAAATAAGATCGTGACAGTAATTGGTTTTCTTTGATAGAATTTTACGTCGATCTGTTTTCGGGTAATTTTAATCCTGGTCATCAGGTAGAATTATACTGGAGAGGAGAGAGAGAGAGAGAGAGAGAGAGAGAGAGAGAGAGAGAGAGAGAGAGATCGTGAATAGAGAAATGGGTACTTTCCATACGATGATTTCCTGAGGAAAGCTTTGATCTTAATTGTTTTTCTCGTTCGTTTTTTCTGGATTTTACGTTTAAGCTGATATTCTATCAAAATATTATTTTTACAGATCGTAGGTGAGTGAACAGAATTTTGCTTTAAAGAGAATTGTGATGTGTTATTACCATCCCCTCTCCTCTCTCTCTCTCTCTCTCTCTCTCTCTCTCTCTCTCTCTCTCTCTCTCTCTCTCTCTCACACACACGCACACACACACACACACACACGGCGAGGCTGGAGACAGGGCTCTTAGTCCAGTGTGTCAATTACTCTTGACATTTGAAACTTACAATTTCATTCTTCTGCATAGCTTTAGAATTCTTTCCATTCTCCAGTTTTTCTTGGTCTTTATTCTCTTACATTTTTTAGAAATGATCCTGATCCATCGCTCCCCTTCAGGCCAAGCTTAACTTACCCTTGTCCCTCTGAATTCTTGGTCTACTTTGGTTCCGGGCTAGGTAAGGGCATGAAGTTGCTCGTCCCACTGGCCTGTGTGTGACAAAAATGTTGTTCTGCTGGCTAGTTCTGGGAATATGTCAATTAACGTTTAGATTCCCTGATACTTTAGAATTCGAATGATAGTGATGGTAATCTTGGGGGTATAAACAGAATTATGAACGCACTTTGGTGTGATTCGTTCTAAGGTGGAAATCTGTTGACATTATCACAGGTCGGATCACTAAGTGAAGTGAAAATGAACAATTTTTACTTCACTTCCGGATTTCATTTACACAATGTTTATCGAAAATCAATCGTCTTCTACGTTTTAATGATAAACTGTCTATATAGCACTAAAGGTTGCCGATATCAAAACAATCACGATATAGACACAAGGAACTTGAGTTGAATTCCCAGGCTTCGTTGCTCCCCGAATTAGCTGCTTGTATAAAATCTCGGATGAAAAATGCCAAGGATTGCGGATTCTTAGAAAAATAAAGTCAGCTAAACTTTCTTCAGAATTTTGGAAACAATTTCTGTTTCGTGCTCCTTCATTAGAGAAGCTTGGACTGCGCGTGTTTTTCGTTCTCTCGTTTTAGATTTTATTTTGTTAGTGTTTTCATGTCTTCCTCATTCGTAGATTCTTGAACAGGTGGAAAAGGGAGATATAATGTATATATTCCAGGTCATATTGCTATTTTTTTCTATGGGTAAGACATTATATCTGTTGTCCATTTGTGGATAACCCGTAGGGGGTTAGTGCCGTCAGTGCACCTCATTCGGTGCAATGTAGGCATTACTTAAGGTTCTTTGCAGCGTCCCTTCGGCCCCTAGCTGCAACTACTTTCATTCCTTTTACTGTACCTCCGTTCATACTCTCTTTCTTCCATCCTACTGTCCACCCTCTACTAACAATTGTTTCCTATTGCAACTGCGAGGTTTTCCTCCTGTAACTCCTTTCAAACCTTTTACTGTCAAGTTCCGTTTCAGTGCTGAATGGCCTTAGTTGCCCTAGTGCTTGGCATAATGCCAAAAATCTATATAGAAAAAATCTATTTGTGGATAAGTAACGTTTTCCTCAAGTGAAGTATAGCATAATTCTGATGGAACTATTTTGCTTTTAGTGGAGTAAATAAACATACAATATTATAGCAGTTTGCACTGTAATTTTTGTGTTATATATTGTAACCATCCATAACTTGTGTAATTACATAAGTGATAATGATTATACATATGTATATATATATATTATGTATGTATGTATCATGCGTGCGTATATATAATATATATATATTATATATATATAATATATATATATATATATATACTTTTATATCTAATATATATTATATATATATATATATATACACATACATATATACTATATCACACACTGATTATACATATGTATATATATATATTGTGTATATATATATATATATATATATATATATATGTATGTATGTATGGCGCGCGAATATATATATATAATATATATATATATATATATATATATATATATATATATATATAAAGACTCACTGCACTAAAGTCATTCCTGATTACCTTTTAGTAGTTTAAGAGAGGCTGTGCAACTACTTTGTAGTGCTGAGCACCATCGCCCCGGGTTACTTGAAGATTTCTCAAATCCTTTTTATTTATTCTTTTAATCATTTATCATTTAGTTACGAAAGTTCTCCTTGTTCTTTTTCTCTCCTGGTCTGTGGTAGCTTGCTCAACAAGTTAATGGCCTTCTGGAAAATTTTTCCGTATGTATGTGGGCAGAGATTGAAGATTTAATGATAATAATGATCTGAAGATGTTCCCTCTGCTGTATTGTAGCTCTTTTGTTACATCAGTAGTCATGGTAACACTGCTCCTATCTCCATTCGACAGACCTTGGTAGCTTGACCTGGTAACTTCTCTAGCCTCATTGCAGCTCATCCCAGACTACTTAAGTCTATTGCCAGTCTCCGAGGACGGATTTCTCGGGTAAGGCTGCTAGCCTCATGCCTATATGACCAGAGCAGCGTATGCGTCAGTGAAATTATGGATTGGATTGACATATTTCCAAGCTGTAGTCATTACCGGTGAGTCTGAGGATTACGTTGTGGTGGCCTGGCAACCTACCGGTTAACACTCCATCCAGTTCCTCCATGGCAAGTTGTCAGACCACGATAAACTTAATCTTCAGACTCGCTTGCAGCAGCTATAGCACTGACGAGACTAAATCACTTTATTTTTGACCAATCGCGAGACGAGTTTCAACCGCCCCAAAATAGTCCAAATTCTTTCGCCACATTGTATTAGGTATTGTTGTCAGTTGCTTGTAGCAATTTCGTTCCAGAGTAATTCCTCTTCCCTTCTGGTCGAGTGTTCGTGCGTGCCAGTTTGCTTCTATTTCTTTCGTCCAGCATCGGGTTTGATGAAAAACTTGTTTATCGAGAGCTTCGTTCTATCTCAATCTCGGCTTGAAAGAATTTTCGGTGGTTGTATTCTCATCGCTTCACTGTTTCTTGTTTCTGTGTCGTCATCCTATTTCTTTTATTTGTGTTGTCTGGGGGATTTTCATTTCACGAATTTATTTCTTCTGTGTTTGTGACCCACATAACTCGCGGTCAGTCGTTATTTTGTCGCTCGTTAATTACAAGTAATTCTAATTTAGCTGTGTTGATTGTAATTTCTAGTTCAATTCTGATTATAATCTGAAGGGTTTTTTTATCGTTATTAGTGGAATTCATCAGGTTATTTGCTCAGCTGATGAAAAAAGTATCATTAAGGGCTTTTATGTTTTCTCATACATAATTAATTCCTCTCGTGCGGGCGCTATTTGCCTACGGAATGAATATGGAATGTTAAGTTTTTTTTTTTTTTTTTTTTTTACATTCATTCATTACTTATTCTTTCATCTGAGGAAGTTGTTTGCCTAGGGCGTGAATATGGTATTTTAACGAGCAAAGCTCTTTATCCTTATTCAATTTAACCACAAAACATTCTGTATTAACGACCCCCGGCATATTCCGTGTTATTAACAATTCACGTGATGGAAACGGGCCCAGGCAGGTCCCGTTTTTAATAAGTTTTTTGTAATGTTAATAACATGACTTGGAATGCGTTGATGATGTTTTATAAGAATTTATTTTAGTTAATAAAACTTAAATAAATAATGACAAAACTCTTAGAAACACACCGAAACACACGCATGCAAACAAGCATGCGTAAACTCACACGTTACGCACACACAATCTCACGCTCGTGATTTTTTTTAACATGTATGAAGCCACAAATATCGTTTAACATCAGATTCACCATACTTTGATTGTAAGTTATTCCCTATCTATAGTGAATTCTATAGTAAACGATGTTTCTGATATTTATACGTATGTACATATTATATATATGTATGTTATGTATGTGTAATATTATATATATATATATATATATATATATATATATATATATATTGTATGGGTCTGTGTGTAAGTTATAAATTTGTGCAGTTTTATGATCCCGCTGTTTACTAAAAACCCTTAATCCGAATATGAACATGACAGGAAGAAGCCCCAAATATGTATATGATATATACATTTATATATATATATATATAATAAAAATATATATATATATATTATATTTAATATATATATTTTTTAATTATTATATAATATATATATATATTATATATATAGATCAGTATATACACTACATACACTTATATAATATACATATATATACTATATATATATATATAATATATATATATATATAATATATATATATATTGATCATGTATACATACAGACACTATATAAATACTACATATTTACTAATATATATATATATATATATATATATATATATATATATATATTTCTTCGAGGAGAGCACCAATTCCCATATCACAGTTTCTTCTCTCTCTATCTCTCTCTCTCTCTCTCTCTCTCTCTCTCTCTCTCTCTCTCATCTCTTCTCTCTCTCTCTCTCCACTGGGTAAACGAGGCTCAGAATTGGGTGAAATTAGATAGACGATGGTAAAGAGGCTCTTTCATCCCCGAGAGATGATACGAGATGACTTATTAAGAAAAGGGCCAGGCATTTCATATGCCTTATTGATCGTTCACGAGGCTCTTTTTGAACCCATTTTATAATGGGTATATGTTTTATTTCCCTATTGTGCTTCGTATTATTCTGCATATTTTTGTATGTATGTATGTATGGTCCACTATTAAGCCATTTTCTTGAACTAAACAACGGTCCTAACCATCACATTCACTCTCTTAACTGCAGAAGCTTTTGTGAGGCCCCTTTGCAGAGCAGTTCGTCTCTGCAGCTAGCCTCCAACAGTTACCTCTCATTAACATTCAGCATCCCCACTTCGCTTCCATAAAGGAGAGCTAGCTCAAAAAATCCGTTTATACTTCCTAGCCTTATTTTCGATAGACATTCAAGCTTTTCCCCTTTCTTTGTGTGTGTACATTTTGCTACATTCATAGCTTCACCCATTCTGTAACTCGCCACTTCCCACATTTCCACTAGCCTTCAGTTCCTAGTCTCTAACCCTAGTCAGTACTACTCGTATATCATCTGCAAACCTCAGTCATTCCGCATTCCATTCACCACCAATCTTCTTGTCTTAGAACCATGAACCTCCATCTGCTTTTTTTTTTTTTTTTATAGTCATTTATTTATTTATTTTTCCTCTTGTCACATTACTCCATCCATATAGATATTAGATAGCAAGAGAGACATACCAAACCCGTGCCTCAGACCTATTTTTACAGAACCCAGTCACCCTCCTGCCTGAAAAGTCTCAGTGTGTGCTTCAGCTTCAACATAAAAAGTCTCTTTGTTCTCAGCATCTTATGTTGGATAGCCTGTAATCTGTAACCACTTGGTGATTTATTTTTTCCATGGTGTAAACTATATTCAGGGGGTAAGGGCCTTCACGTTCAAACTTTTCCATTGTCTTAAATAGGACCAATGTCTCTTTACCACTGGCCCCTTTTTAATGAAACGGTCTTGATTCTCGGAAAGACATTTATGTTTTCCACATAACAAGATTCATAAATATACGTGGGATAACGAATATGTTTGTATAGGGTATTTGAGAGCAAGTTGATGGTTATAATGGCGGGAAGCGGAAATCTAGAAGTACATCTGATCATTTTTAGGTAAAACAAAGAGCTAAGAGAGATGTCAGTTTTAGTTAAGGAGAAGGAGGTGAAAATGAGGATGTACATTTAACGAAACCAGGCAAGTTTATTATGAAGAAAGTTGGAAAAGCAAATTGGAGATCACTGATGGCATATTTGTTATGGTTAAAGATGTGTAGATGGATGAAGTAAATGGATATGTAAAATTCCATGATTTGCTTCGAGGGCAGCGGAAATAGGTTGTGGGTAACGTAGGATGGGAAGAAAGAATATAAAGGAGACTGTTTAAGATGACTGAAAATTACAATCTGGTATAGAAAAGGATGGGTAGAGTAGTAAAGAAGAAAGAGAGAGAGAAGGCCAAAGTGATAAAAACAGATGCAAAAAGATGAACAAGATCTCGAGGGAGAATGGGTTGTTTCTAGGGAAGTAAATGCAAAGAGAAATGGATCTCTAAATAAAAGATGCAAATGAAGAGGCACTCTCTGAATTGAATGGAGTCATGGAGTTGGAGTGACTATTGTGAAGATTAGTTTAATACTTAAGAAGAAGACTGGTAGAGTTGGATGATGCGGGAGTGGAAATGAGTAGTGTAAGTTTGAGAATATTTGTAATGGTGACTATTGACAATGTAAGAAGGGCAGTTAAGTGGTAAAAGAAAGGAAAGACATCAGTTGATGGGACTGCTGGTAGCTTCCATAGTATAGTCGTTTGTGATGAATCTGGATGAGGGAGAGGTTACCAGTGAATGGGTTTGAAGAATTATTGTTTTCTATTCTCACATCTTTTACCTTTACCCATGTTCAAGGGGAGAGTTATTATTCCCACCCATTTCTTTGGAGCCCTCCCTGGTGTATGTGCCTAAAACACACACACACACACACACACACGCACAAACTGCTC
>NC_087217.1:15245526-15258026 GCF_015104395.2 Macrobrachium nipponense
AGTTGGCGAATTCGGTCGAGTTCGTTATGTATATCTTTCCATGATGAGCTGTGTGTGAAGGCTCTGTTGACATACGCACTCACGACAGACTTTTTATATGCGTCCGGGCACATCCCCCCGCGTGCGTTCAAGCAACGGCCAGCGTTCGTTGCTTTCGTATAAACGGTCGTCTTAAACTGTCCTTCTTGTTGTTTTACCAGGACATCAAGAAATGGCAAGTCTTCTGTGGCTGTGCTCTGTGGTGAAGTTGAGCACTGAGTTTCTTTTCAGAGCATCTGCTAGTTTTTTTGGTATCTTCAGGCTCTTTTATTGTGACGAATATATCGTCGATGTACCGCCCATAAATCCTAGGTTTTTGATGTTCTCTAAACAAGGTCCTTTCTTCGACGGTGGCCATGTACATATTTGCAAAGAGGACCCTAGTGGGGATCCCCATGGCGACTCCGTCTACTTGTCGAAATAATTCCCCCTGATGAGAGAGGAAAGGGGCTTCTGTAGTGCTAGCTTTCAGCATCTCTCGGAGGACATCTTCGGAAATGGGCAGCGGTTCCTTCTCGGAACCTGTATACACGATCAAGAATGATGTCGATCGTTTCTTCGACGGGAACGTTCGTAAACAAACTCTCAACGTCGAGTGAGGCAATGTCGTCTTCTGGTCCTTTTTTCCTGTAGGAGATCAATAAACTCCACCGCTGATTTCAGTGAATATGCACCGGGTATGTAGGTACCAGCAAATCATTTCAGGACTTCGCTATCCCTATAGGTTAGGGATGTCATCTGAGAGATGATGGGCCTTAGGGGGTTGCCTGCCTTGTCTGTTTTCACTGTTCCGTAGCAGTAACCGGGCCCATAGTCCTCCTTTTTTTTTACCTTAGGGAATTTTACGACGTCTTGCTGATTGTTGGCCCTAGTCACAAGCCTCGACACTTTCTTTCTGAGGTCCTCGGTGGGGTCTTTTGTCAAACGTTGGAATTTGGAAGTGTCCAGGAGGATCGTATCCATCTTTCAAAATAATCACTTTTCTTCATCTCTACGTACACTGATGATTTGTCAACCTTTCCGTTGATGATGTCTGGGTTGCTACGTAGTTTCTTTAGCGGCTTCCCTCATCTCCTTGGTGATTAATTGGCTTCGGAAATGTCCTCTCTGTCGTCCTGCTTCTCCAACAAGTTCATCATGACGGTAGGTGTTTAGTTCTAGCTTACCATCATCTCGGATTTGTAAAAGTCGGTCTATAAGGGCCTCCGATTCTATTCTCTTGGCTTCAGTGTGTGGTTTCTTGGCATAGTGGCACTGCAGACCCAGGTTCAGGAGGGACCTTTGATGGGGGCTAAGGTCGATTCCAGCCAGGTTGACGAAGCCATCTTTGTGTTCCTCACTTCTCACGGGGCCCCCATGAAGGATGAGTAGCTTCTTGTTGTGCCTCGTTGTCACCACCTGTCTGTATTTCCTCTTCTCTAACTCAAGCAGGTCACGTGCTTTTTGTTGGTCATCTAGCAGTAGAAGGAATACCCAAGCCAACAGGGACCAAACAGCGCGCCCCAATCCACCGAGAACATCGCGCCCCTTGGAAGGCATGAGAAGACCCAGCGTCAGCGAAAGTCAAGTAACATCCTTACTCAGGTCGCTGAGACCCCGCCCAACACGAATCAGCAACCGTTAACCAACGTAGACCATTTTGGACATACACACACACACACACACACACACTCAAATTTAAATCATACACATTTATGTATAAACAGAAATTATCTCTTGTACCTTTATGCATGCTATAAAATATATACATATATTTGTACTCCCGTATTTAGATTTCTATATTCATTTTCATTCCTGTATGTAATTTTGTAATTTTAATCTAAAACCAACATGTAACATATTAAATTTTAAACATACATTTAAGGAAACTCTAGCACATGGCATTGTATTTTGAATATTTATTTAACCACTGTTTAAACTTTCACTCTTATTGTCACAGTACATATGTCCTTATGTTCTTTGTAACTAAAACACGCCCGTTAAGCTGTTAATCCCTAGACTAACCAGTACCCATACCTCAAGGTCATACCTCCCACACGATGAGATAAATAGGCCGAAAGGTCAGATTGTAAGTCAGTAGTCGCTTGATAATGCCATAAGGCGAAACAGCTGTCGTGACAAAAATTCAATAAATGGAAGAAGGAAGCCTGCGTATTTTTCACCAGAAATTGACGAACGAGAATCGGAAAAAACTTCGTCGGTATGAAGATACCTGCAAGAAACTTATTGATGCCACTAAAGCAATTGCTTTTAAACGAAAATTGTATTAGAGAAAAACTATGCCCTAAAGTATTTATATATGTATATATATGTATACATATATATATACATATATATATATATATATATATATATATTATGTATTATATATATATGTGTATATATATATATATATATATATATATGTTTGTGTGTGTGTATATATTTATATATATATATATATTATATATATATATATATATATAATATATATATATATATATATATATGTATATTATAATACAGACTCCCTCTTCCCTCCTTATTTAACTGTTGTCTTTTTGATTCTTTATCCATCGTTCATTTTCCTTGTTTCATCAATTTGCTAACAATAAAATACTTTTTAAAACGCTTGAATGTCCTCTGTCTGTTCCCCTTCCTTTAATGCATTTTACGTCCTCTTAAATTTTCATGGCGTTTTTATCTTGTCCCCTTTTTATTGACATTAATTCAAACCCCTTTATTTCATTGTCTCTTTATTGGCCCCGATGCGTGAAAGTGCTTTCGTATTTGGCTCTTAATTATATTAATGGGCGCCCTTTGTTTCTTTATTACTGCATTTCGTTCATGCTCACCCTGTTAATGGGGCTTTCAGTTTTCGAATTACTGATAATCTATCATTTGTTCATGGTTTGTGAATTGACGACTTGCGTTTTAGATTTTTTATTATGGTCTCTTATTGTTGTCAAGTTCAACCAGTCACTGTTATGCTCAACCTCTTTGTTATTACGTTTGATTACTTATTTCACTTTAGTCTCTAATTAAGTGCAGCCTCTGTTACTGTTGTCAAGTTTAATTTCTTATTATTGAGTTTAGTTCCCATCATTATTTTCGATCTCATGTTAACTTCATATTCTTTCAGAATATTGATAAGATAGTCTCCTACTGATAAGTTATTACCACCTAATCCCGTAAGCTACCATCTAAAGTGTTACTCCATTGTCTGTGTTGGGTGGCGAGTGGTTCACTTTTAAGGCGCTTACACACTTGTTGCATATCTACGTATCGTATCATCATTAGGTATCACCCAGTGATGCGATATACGATGCAACAGGGTTATGCATCCACTTGTGTATCGGCGTGTCGTATCACCGTTGCATGGTGCAACAGTGCCATTTAGTTTTTGACTCAACGGGACAATGCAACGCTCCTATGTGAGTTTTGTATATCATTCCTTTAATGTGATGGCAAAAGACAGACCAATGGCGGATCGAGCTCGTTGCGTAATTTCTTATCATACTTATTATTAAATGCAATAATGCAACGCTACCCCGTCCACAGCGATACGCAACGATGATACGATACGTGGATATGTAAAAATTGTCATGTGCCTTTACCGAACGCCCTTGGAGAAGACCCGGGCTTAATGTAAAGCACTCTGCACTCCCCGTTACTCCTTCCTGTGTGGTATTCCAGGAACTTTCCCTCTCCATTGTTGCTCAGTTCCCGGAGCCAGTTCATGGAACCGCACTCCAACCTTGTTACTTAGTCTCTGAAGCCTGAAAGGTTTATGTGAATGATTCATGGAATCTCGTCTCTCCTTCATTACTGAGTTTTTAAAGTGAATTAGAATTCCAACTCTTCCAGGGTTAGAACTCAATTTTCACTTTTTTTTTCTATTGGCAGACACCTCGTATCAAGTTGTTATTACATTAAATTGTTCGGTAAGGCTTTTATAATTATTATTACGTCAGTTGATTTAGCGCCGTCTTACCTTCTGATGTCGATGATCATAGCTGTTATAACGGCACTGTTTGGAAATTAATTACACAGTCAGTTACGTAATACTGTATTGTGAATGTTTGCATGACTTGTACGCTGGTAAGTGAATTTTCTTGTTCACCAACTTATAGCAATGAATAAAATATACCAGACCTTGATGACCTTGGCAATTGTAAGGCCAGGGTCTTGTGCAAACAATTATTTAATCAAACATTAATTAGCTATTTTTTGTTATATTCAAAAGACGAATTTGATGACTTAGTGCTTTACTTCATTAAATGTATATATACTTTAATTATGTTGCACATTTGATGCTTTGTTTCTTGCAACATCATTAAGCTTAGTAAATGGATTGCCTAAAAGTCAGTAGAGTTGATCTAATATCATCGATATTGGTAATCTACCTAGTTCCGTATTAAGTTCGTTATTTTATGATTACTTCTTTCCCTTGCGTGTTACGTTCATTCTGGTGTCTATAATCAGTTAACTTACTTTTATGCGAAGCCGCCTTTTGGCAGATATTTTTAATTGGAGAATTAGGAGAGTCACTCCTTTCTACTCGGCATGGCGAACAGAGATAATTTAAAGCAGATTTGGAAAATGGTATGCATAATTACACACCCAGATTTATGCGAGAAGGAGCCGGTGCGTCCTAGTATTCCCACGGCTTTTTGTTGATGACTGGAGAGCATTTTGATGAGCAGTGCCTTATGTAATCATATCAGCGGAAAGGGCACCGCCAGGTTAAATGTGTGGTTGATACTGTTTAGTGATTGATAGCAAGATTGATAGTCTCATCTCATTTTATTGTCTGTGGGAATTTTTGATGAACATTAATCTTCTGGTCTCTCTCGTTTTAATTCTTTCAAATAAATGTCATTTTTGCTGTACCCACAGTCTCACCCGCTGTCCTATATCTTGATTTTGCTTTATGTCTCACAGAATACAAAGTACCATCCAGCCAGCCACCCGCAGCCTATTCCGTCGTTAAATGGGATCTGTAGACGAAGTTACGTTCACTTCCAGTGGATCATGTTTAGTCCTTCATTTGATAAGTTACGCTCGGTCCTGTTTCTATTCCGTAGTTAACTGGGATGAAGTTACGTTCACCTCTACCTCCAATGTATCGGGTATCATGTTCAGTCTTTCATTTGATGAGTTACGTTCGGTCCTCTTCTGTGATGTTCAACTGCTTATTGATTACGTTGATTCCCCTGAAATTACTCTACTTATTCTTCTAGTTAAGTTCGTTGAAAGGGTTGCATTTGGCCCTTCGCCATGACGCTTTATCCTTTGATACAATTTCATAGTTTGTAGAGTCACTGAGGAGAGTATCTGTACCCTGTGAGTAAATATTCCTCCATTTGAAACTACTATGTCCTCATCCGCCTGGAGAGACGTGTTGCTTCTCACTTATATATTATTATATATTGACATTTATAAATATAAATCCTGAATTCTATAATGCGCCCGTTTTCCTCGAATTCCTATACCCTACCCTCCTTCAAGAAGCGTCTGATATATCTTTATTAGGTATTACAGTCCGTTCTTTTAAATTTTCACTTCTTTTTGTCTTTATCTTTATGCCTCTTGTATATGAGATTATCATCTTGCCCCTCTCCTTGTCTTTCACTGTGGTAACAACATTCCCACAGTCAGTTTAAAGAAAGCATGCGTACGAGAAAGAGAATATGTGCGTGCGCGCAATTGTGCGCGTTTGTGTGGTGAGAGAGAGTTACAAGGAGTTTCAAGGATTAGGATGTCTCAAAGACTTGTTAGTCCATCCGAGGAGACATCATGTGCTCACTTGTCTGTAGGAGCAGGTTTTACTGTTCATTCACAGTGTCCTAATGATTTTGTCTAGCTTTTCATGTTTCGTGATATCTTTACCGATGAAATGAGAGAGAGAGAGAGAGAGAGAGAGAGAGAGAGAGAGAGAGAGAGAGAGAATAAATTGCTTCACTCACTCCACAGGAAAAAGTCTGAACCACTAATGTCACCCTAGCGCCACTTTGGCGGTCGACAAATTTACTGTTAATGTTATGCCTTGAACGTCCTTGGTTTGCCTGTTTACCTTTCGTTTGTTAGTGTAGCTACTACATATGTGGACAGTGGGTAAACGGTGTTATCAATTTTTTGTGAATACTGGAAGCTTGATGAATATAGGATTGAGATTAAGACGATTCTTAAGAAAGCTACATATGTCAGTTTAAAGTTGCATTGTTGGATGTTGGCTTAATCGTTTAATTTGGGACTGCCCTTCAAAATCCAAGCCACTCTTCATAATTTGACCGGATAATAAAGGAAATTGTTATAAACGAGAATTGGAGTGAAATTGTTACTGTGTCACAACTTTAATATTCAGGAATTACGCAAACATATTTTGCTTGAAAGTTCTTAGGGTCAGTGTGGCATGATCCTCAACCAAGGTTATTTCGATTACGTTCAGATTAGAGGAGGAGGAGGAGGAGGAGGAGGAAGGAATTCCTTGTTCTGGAATAACTTACAAATGCTGTGACGGTAGAGGCACTCAGTTCACTCAAACGAGGTTATGGTCCAGAGGACGTGTTGTGAATTTTAATACAAGATTTATTTGTGGAAGTTTGAGGCCTCAGAACGGGAAAGGAGAGAATTCTCGTTTAGGATGCAGCTTTTTAATTCAGAAACTCTCTATTCACATACTCTATTCAAAGACTGTCTTGGCTCAGTTGATGTATCATGACCTTGAACCAAGGTCACGAGAATCTTAGGTGCTACATGGATGCATGGTTGGTATGGTCTTTGCCTGTCACCTCGGTGGCCGCGAGTTCGATTCTCGGGCATTCCATTGAGTGGTTAGAGATGTGTATTTCTGGTGATGGAAGTTCACTCTCGACGTGGTTCGGAAGTCACGTAAAACCGTTGGTCCCGTTGCTGAATAGCCACTGGTTCCATGCAACGTAAAAACACCATAGATAGATAGATAGATATTTTATTGACCATTCTCCACAGAAACATCAAATACAATATTATGAAATTACACAACGGTCCAAATACATAAACTCATTTCACAAGTTACATTTCCTAAAAAGGAAAAAGAAAATTAAAAAGAACTGTATTCAAAACAAATGGCAACAATAATTAATATTAATTTTTTAAATAACACAAAAGAGATCATATCGAGAGCTGTTTAGAATACCCAATTCTATATCACATAGCAACAATAATATAATATAGACTAATAAACATCACACATTCAGATTAGACAGGAAATGCATTGAAATTGTAACACAAAATGAAATCAGCTGGGTGAGGCACAATGAGAGAGTTTGTATCTTATTATTTGAAAACCTTCAAAATTAAGCTTGCGATATGACAAACATTTGCATAGTCTGATCTTTCTACCATCAAGTCGCTCATTGATGAGATATCAAACTGGGTCCGAATCTGGTAGGTCCTGGGACATGCTTCGATTACAAAGTCAAAGGTACGTAATTGCACGAACCGAAATTCCTGACGGGGTCATAATTTTGAACTGTACGCGATGCCAGATCTCTGCACTCGACAGAAAAGTTGCCCAGACTTGCAGGATGTGCCGTAGCCTTGATAAACTTTCATTCGAATAGGGTTAAGGTAAATCAATGAGGTCACTCTCGTCTGAACCTTTAAACGTTGGAATCGTAGAGTTAAAGTTTTCCGCAAAGTTTTACTAGGGCAAGAAGTGGGTGCATCTTTGATTCACAGTAGGTGTTCCTTTTCCGCGACATGACACTGAAATACACTGCAATTTTGTTGATCACCGGCTATTTGTATTGTTTATGGATGTGTTATAAACACAACAATAGCTACCAAAAATAAATTAGAATCACAAAGGATGTATATTAAATGTAGATTTACAAGCAATATTTCCAAGTATGTAACTAAATTTTTAAACTATACGTTCTTGATTTTTATTTATATTGATTTTGAAGCAAAATGTTATTCAAGTTAAAATTTATATTTTTCTATTAACAGAATTATCCAAATAATTTAAATATATTGGAAGGAAATTATATTATTGTAATAAGAGATAAAAAAAAAGAAATACACCGGTTGGCGAAGGTACTTTGTGACCCACAGATTTAACACGACTAAAGAGTGTGCAATGAATCTGACCTCGATCTTTGGACAAGATCAAGGTCGAATGAGGAGGGACCATAAGTTTTTAATACAGAGAAGACTATTTTTAATCAAAATTCTCCTCAAAACTTGAGTGTGTTATGACCCCTTTCAACTATCTGAACTTGTGCAGCTCCACTTCAGTAGTTCTGATTTCAGATACGACATGCATGCATATCTGTTTACATCACATTAATAAAGAACAAGTTTTTGAAAAACTGGAAGTGATTGTGCTGTGTAATTTAATTTATGTTTATTTCTTGTACATCTTTCAAATAGCTGTATTTTTTTAACTTTTACCCCTGGTTTTTTTTTTCACCCTTACCCATTTTTAATTCCCAAGTTTTTAAAGGGCTAGTAAAATCCCTTTAATGTCTTATTCATTTTGCCGTTTGTTTTCTAAGACTTAACTCGATAGTCACTCGCAAATAAGGTATCCACTGCGCTAGCGGTTATGCATTTTTTGTTTTTTATGAAATCCGCAAGCATTCCGTTTCTGAGAACTGCGTTATTAACAACTTCTCACACAGTTGCTGTTTTAATGGGATTTTCTGCGCAAAAAAAATCCATTGTTCCCAGGGCCCAGCCATTTGAAAAAAATTTCTCATTGATGTATCTATTTTCAGAGAAAGGAACTTAGCAACGTTGTCTAATATTAAGTCGTAGTAGAGTTATTTACCGATGTGACTTGTTAACCTCTATTTAACTATAATTTTCGTAGGTAAGCTGAATTGTAAAATTCCAGTTACACGTGTTTTTTATTAGAAATAAATTTCCACAGTTTAACAACATGGAATGATCTTACTTATATGCATAAGGTTACGTTGTATGTTGAATTTCCGTCTTTTCTATGAGCAGGACAGTTCAGAAAGCACTTGACTTCCAAAATCCACTTCTCCAGAAGAACTAATTTAATGTTCATTAAGAAAGAGGTGCGTTAGTAATTACATGTTTTAAGCGTTCAGTGAAGATTATATTATGCACTAGGACTTGGGAACTACTCATTATAATTTCGATACGAGACATCTAAATGGAAACATAATCTTGAGCTGAAGAATGTTGAACTTGAGTATATATAAAAAACAAAACACTTGCCATTTGACATAAGGCATACCTTTGGCTTCACGTTTATATTACTATTATTTTTGGTCTGCAACATTTATTATTATTTATAAATATACAGGTAAGAGGGAGACAGTCTGATTCAAGGCTAGTAAACAGATGGGCAAATACATACATACATACATATTCATATATATTATATATATATATATAAATATATATATATATGTGTGTGTGTGTGTATATATATATAATATATATTATAATATACAATAATATAATAATAATATAATAATAATATATAATAATAATAATATAATATATAGATATAATCTGCGTTTGCCGGTCTGTAAACTAGTCCATGATCTGCCTTTCTCCCTCGTCCCTACTTTCATAAATAATTACATACGTAAGTGGACCCTCCAGAGGTGAGACAAAAATAACAATTATATAAACATGAGGCCATAGGTATGGCCTTGCGTCATATAGCAAGTGGTTTCTCATATATATTTATATATATATGATATTATATATATATATATATAGATATATATATATATATATATATATATATTATATTATATAGAGAGGAGAGGAGAGAAGAGAGAGAGAGAGAGCAGAGAGAGAGAGAGAGAGAGACAGGACAGAGACAGAGACAGAGAGAGAGAGAGATAGAGAGTATTTATTATCATTGTTATGCTTCATATGTAAGCAAAATAAAAATACGTTAACGAACTAACTCCATTACATAATGGAGCGTGAAACATGATAGGAAAATTGAGTGTCATTTAAAGGCCTCTTGGGCTTGACAAGCTCTGCTGCAATTGGATCCATAATTTAGTTTTTAAAATTGATTGCTGTTCCTGATGGCTCAGCCATTCAGTTCAGATCTGGGTCGCACTTTCAGTGGCGTGATGACGAGACCTAGTGGCCTAAAAACCTTTGCAAGTAGATGAATGAAAGGCAGATGAATAGGTCAGGTATATAAAATAGTAGCTAAGTAAATGAATGACGGGAGAGGCAGTAAAAAGATTGATGAAAATATAATTGATTGTAGGTTTAAAAATGCCTTGATTCATCCGTATATACATGCCCTCTTTTCTTAGTTACTCTTAATTAGGGGTATATAGAACGGTAATTAGATTGAGCGAGCGACATTGTAAGTGTTTCCGTTTTTTGTTTGCGTAACTCTCTCTCTCTCTCTCTCTCTCTCTCTCTCTCTCTCTCTCTCTCTCTCTCTCTCTCTCTGAGGTGTCTTCCGAAGGCCTGTTGACAAAGGGACAGTTCTACGTCTGTATGAATTAATATATATAAATAATATAAATTTATAATATATATATAATATATATTTATATATGTGTGTGTGTGTTGTGCGTGCGTAAGTGCGCAACCCTAACTATAAATAGAAGTAAATAAGGATAATTCAATAATTCATAAAACTGTTCAAAATTAGGGGTACAGAAATATAAAGAAAATGCTTAGAATAAAACGAGAGAGAGAGAGAGAGAGAGAGAGAGAGAGAGAGAGAGAGAGAGAGAGATGAAAGGTGCATCTGCCTCGTCCTCGCCGCTAATAGAGCCGAGGAAAATTGTGTCTTTGTGTGCGACGTGTCGCCTTCCAATTTGCTCTCGGCTCCCAAATCCTCGCGAAGCAGCAGCAGCTCCGACGACTCCTTAAACGGATACAAAAACAGGCCTCGTTTGTTCGTCCTCGAAGAACCTCGCTCTCCCACACAGGAATTCTGATGATTATCTGTCGCGAATTCTAACCTCAATTTGCGGCCCGATTCCCGTTCCTTGTGTTGCCTTTCTTCTAAAGCGATTTTTTAAAATTTTCAATGCTTATTTTGTAATTTACTTTCCTCATGTTCTCATTCCGCTTTCAGCCTTGTTTTCCGTTGTTTGCACTCTTAATTGTACCGTCACTTTGTCTTCACTCTGGTTCTACCATTAATGAAATTTTTATCGATTTTTATGTCTAATTCATCGATGTATGTTATTTATTTACATTAATTATTTGTTTACTTTAATTATTCTTCTTCGTCTCCACTTTTAACTGAACCTTCACTTTGTCTTCTCTCTCGTTCTACCACCACTGAATTTTTAACCATTTCTGATCCTTATATCTTCACTATTTTCAGTCATTTACGTTACCTTATATCGTTTTCCATATTGTAATTTACGTTCTTTATATCATCCCCTTGTTTTCAGAGTCGTTTTCCATTTTTATATTCCCCTTCCCTTTATTTAATTTTGGAAGTCTTTTCCAATATTCTCCCTAATTTTGGAGTAGTTTTCCATTTTTATACATGCTTCCCTATTTCTTTTGAGTTCGTTTTCCATGTTTATATCCCCCTTCCTCTAATTTGGGAGTCGATTTTCCATTTTTATATTTCCCTCCATATTTTGGGAGTAGTTTTCCAATTTTGTATTCCATTTTTGTATTCCCTCCCTAATTTTGGAGTCTGTTTTCCATTTTCTTAATTCTTCCCCTATATTTTGGAGTCGTTTTCCAATTTTTTATTCCATTTTTATATTCTCCCTATATTTTGGAGTCGTTTTCCATTTTTATATTCTCCCTATATTTTGGAGTCGTTTTCCATTTTTATATTCTCCCTATATTTTGGAGTCGTTTTCCATTTTTATATTCTCCCTATGGAGTCGTTTTCCATTTTTTTTATTCTCCCTATATTTTGGAGTCGTTTTCCATTTTTGATCCTTCTCCCTATTTTGATCGTTTCCATGTTATATCTCCCTTTTTCTGGATTTTTTCCATTTTTATATTCTCCCTGTAATTTGGAGTCGTTTTCCATTTTTATTTTCTCTATATTTTGAGCTGTTTCCGAATTTTTGTATCGTCGCTTTCTTTAGCAATTCCCATTTAATTGAAACATCACCGAATATTATTTTGAAGGACTTTGAGCTGTAGAGAATTATATTATTTCATATATAGTTTTTGTTGCAACTTATGACTCGAAGTTTTACTCCAGTATTAAGTAATGAAAATATCAGATGTTGTTGCAGTTACATTTATTTAAAATTTTAAAGTGTTAACTTTCGTAACTTATTTGTGATGAGTCATTGTATATATGTTCTTCTGGTGTAAGAAAATAGTTTAACACAAAAAAATAAAAAAAATTTTGTCAATCCAAACTATTTCAAGTTTTTTCGTTACAAGACTTTAATATTTTCCGAATAACTTATTTCCCGCTTAAAAAGTTATTTACTGTTTTCTGCGTAACCTAGTCCAAATCCCTTTTTAACTTTTTCATAAAATGTATA
>NC_087217.1:15263026-15268026 GCF_015104395.2 Macrobrachium nipponense
CAATGGGCTTGTACTAAACACTCCCCCAAAGTGGATACATACCTGGTTAAAACCCTTTGGGTTCACTATCTAGAAAGATCCCACCTTTGTTCCAAAGAAGGGAGGGAGGCGTTTATCAAGCCAACCGCGTGACTCTGGTCAAAATGTTTTCATAAGATCATTGACATTTGTCCCTTTGCATTTCTTTTCGACCGAGGGGAAACCGACTCAGGGTGATACAAGAAAGGAGATGAAAGTAATTGGTTTTTACCCACCTTGGTGGAAGATTTTTTTGGTTCCCCTTGTCCCTACCTCCTTAGTCTTTTTGGGAGGTTTCACTCATGAAACCGGAATATGTTTATGCGCGCGCCTTCGTTGGTCGTAAAAGAACTCATGGATGGATTTGCTATTTTTGGCGGCCGAAAGGTTGTGGTTCATAGTTCAAGCAAGAAGTGTAAGTGAATATGAGGTGGTACGTAACCCCTTATTATTATTATTATTATTATTATTATTATTATTATTATTATTATTTATTATTATATTATAATTATTTATTCAGAAGACGAACCCTATTCATATGGAACAAGCCCAACAAAGGGGCCATTGACTTGAAATTCAAGCTTCCAAAGAAAGTGGTGCTCATTAGGAAGAAGTAAGAGGAAGTAAAGGGAATTACAGAATGAAGAGGTACCACTTATTAAAAAAATAAACAAAATTAATAAATATAGATAAAAATTTATTAAAATTCAAGAAGAATAGTAATGCATTGTATTTTCGCTTGAACTTCCGAACTTCCAATTGCACGAGTACAGTGCATATTTTAACATTATAACTGGGCGGCCATGAAAACTTGTCGTCTAGTAATAAGAATTTTTTACTACTGGACGACCAGACATATCCCCGAAATTTACAGGAATTAATAAGAAATTTAAGTAAATTTCTTTATTACTGAAACATTACTTAGACATTCCCATCTCATTCATCCTGTATACAATAGTTGTAATAGATCCAATTTATTGAAGAAGGGCAAGGGAAGGGCTAAGGTTGTCTATCAGTTTTTTGTGGCAGGGTTTGGACATGGAATTATCCTCTTTAATCATAAAATTTTGAGTATCTGGTTAACTTTGATAATGGAAATGTGTTCGTTGCCTCCATCTCCCTAAAAGTTTAGGCTTCCGGGGCTCTGCCCCGGACACTACTGCAGGATGGCTCACATCAGGGCCCCTATCTTTATGCCTCACGCCTACGGCAGTAGTACTATAGGATTCCCCATATTACAAAATCATAATATCCATCTGGTTGCCCAGTGAAATTTCCTTAAAATATGTACTGCACGAGTATATATTAGCATAGTGTAATACGAGTATGTTGCGGTGATGAAGTATAAGTAAGTGTGTCTCAGGAATAAAATATGAAGTGTAAACAATTGTATTGCGGTATTAAAATCCGTCCCTCAAGGGAGTAGTATATATTGTAATATAGAGGTCTGTAGCATAAGTGAGAGTGTTGCTATTCAGTGTGAAAGCGTGAAGTATGAGGTGTAAGGCCCAGTCCACATGGACGAGCTTTGCTCGATGTGACGTCAGAAGCGCAGATACAGCGGAAAAAGTTCTGACACTCCCGCTTATGACGTCACATCGAACACAGTTCGTCGAACACTGCTCGACCGTGTGGTAGGGGCTTCAGATAGTATATTGTGGTATTAAGGGATAACGTGTATTTAAATAAGTAGAATATAGAGTATTGAAGTGCATGACGGTGTTTATACATGAAGTGTTAAATAATAATGTGGTGGCAAAGAACAGCAAACACAATAGGTACAAAAGAATAAATGAGATACTTTGTGATGTCAGAAGCTATAGACGCGTGTGCAGGCTTGAACATCTGTAAAGTCTAATTTGTTATATTACTTATTTCTTCTTTTGTTCACTGGTATCATCGCTGGTCTGGTTATTTTAAGAAATCTTTGTGGGACTCGGTCTTTTTTTATGATTCTGATGTAGAAGTACACACTTGCATCAAGAAAGCACTCTTTAAAAAAAAATTAGTACTGTACATAGTACACCTACAATTATGACTATAAAATCACAGAATGTGCAAGAATTAGGGAAGGACAGAAAGTAAATTAGCTTCGTTGTTATTTGCAAAAATCAAAATATCGGAAAGCGGCGCTGAATGACCATAATAGGTCCCAGTGCTTGGGATTGTCTCTAAATTTCCTAATCCATCCATCCAAAACATCGGAAAGAAACTATCACCACTACTAATGATTAAACTAAAATAATATCCAAGTTCCGAAAGTAGAGAAAGACGAAGGTAAATATCTTAAATTACATTTTCCTTTAGAAATAAAGAAAATACAGAACAGTAGCCGCTACTACTACTACTACTACTACTACTTCTACTACTACTACTACTACTGTGACGACTATTTCGAATCCTTCATAGTAACTTACCCGTGCCAAAGCTACAATAAAAGGATTGAAGAGTGACGAGATTAGAGATGCTTTGTAGGCCTTTCTGAAGGTCTCCCGGGGAATTTTACCGTTAGGCCTATGCGATCTTCATCGCTTGGTCGCATCCTAAATCATTTGTATTCTTAAGGCGTACCTGAGGCCTTAGGAAAAGGTAGAGGTTTTCGTCCTGAATCGTATAGGTAAGGAATGAATTAGGTAAATGAGAAAAAGCGACGTTGGGGGAGGTTTGTGGTAGACTATGCGATGAATGGTGAATTAGGGAAAAAGAGGACCAGAAACTGCGTAATTAGAATCTTAACTAAGAGTCTTACAAAGATTAGTTTTAAGGAATAAAATGTATACAAAGGAAGGGGGGTCGAATTTATGTATTTTCTTTTGCGCGTGAAGTAATATGAGCATTTGAATGAGTGTAGTAAATGATCATAATAAAAGAGACATTGTGTGCTTCATACAGCCATAATAAAACAGAGAATTCCTCCACAGTAGGAGGCTTTTGCAAAGGCAAGACAAACATTGTACCGTCTTTGTGCAAAGCGTAAAACCATGATGGAATGTCAAAGGTAAACACCACGAAATTTTCAGTTTTCCCACCCCTTCTATAATTTCATTTTCTGGTCGGGAAAAAAGAAACCGCAGTAAGATGGAAAACTTATTGCAAGTGTTATAAAATAAAACCTCCGCTGTTTGTATGAATGTTTAAGCTTACAGGAAACTCGTTATCTATTCAAATAGTAACATGGCAAAGGCAATTCTTCGTGAACATATGAAGGGGAAATAATATTTTTCCGAGCATTTTATTTTAGATCAAATGTCAAAAATCCATTGTAATCATTCATTGACAGTGTTTTGGGAAAGAAATCTTTTACCTCTCAAAAAAGAAAATTCAATATTTAGTTTTTCTAACATATAATACATGCAGCTCACTCACATAGAAGGATGCTGTAGCTTCCATGACTGAAAACATTTCGTTGTCTTGAGGTACACTTTCTGCGGTTTCTTGCAAGATCGTGAAAAATAATTAGTCATAAATTCGGGGGTCACTCAGAAGATCCTGGGTAGCCCCAGAAAGCATCACTCGAGGAAGGCATTATTGCATTAGTTGTCAATATTTGACAACACAGTATTCTGGATACTTCCCCACAGCACGTTGATGGAGGTTTGGGGCTGAAAGTAAACCAATAATTGGCTCTGGTTTCTTATGGCATGAGCCAGATTTCTATTTGACCTTTGACTTTTAAGTGTGACCTTCATTCGGGACACTGGCATTATTAGTGGATCGTGAATGTTAGGTATGAAGTCTGTATCTCGTATATTTCAAAAGCCAAGTTCCAAGGTTCAATTCCCTTTTGATATGTTACCGCCAAGTGTGACTTTGAACTTGACAACTTGACATCACATGGCACGTCGGGTTACTAGGTAACCTTACGTGTCATATAGGAAGTCTCCAACTTGTATAGCTCTAAAGCTAAGCGAAGGTAAACTTCCTAATTTATTTGAGAACCATAACATTATTAGTATTCAGCATCATTATTGGATTATGCGTGCCATATATGATGTCTCTCTCTTATATGGTTAAAAAAAAGTTAAGGCTAGGTCAGATTCACTTGTGACCTCATTGTAGTACTCTGCAAGTAGTTCTCGTAAAAGTTCTCAACTAACAGCTGTTTGGTTGAAAAAAAAATTATATATATATGATGTATATATATACATACAGTATATATATATATATATATATAATATATATATATATATATATATATATATATTTATATATAACACGTTTCACTGAACATCTTAATGACATCCGGGTACGAGCTTTAGACTGTTTCCCTCCTCCATTAAGAGGCCAAAGGATCATCACAATAAAAACATGAATCCCACTCCTGGATGCCATCAAGAAGATCAGCTGAATGTTAGGAAGAGACGGCTATTTTAGGTTTTAGTTTCCTAAAGACCATCGGCTCAGTTTTCGCAGGTGAAATTGTTGGATACACGATACATTGCAGGGGCTGGAAGCCGGATGGAAATAATGTCATGTTAATAGTTCCTACTTAGAAGGATAAATACGTTACTTATCCACGGGGTTTAGCTCTAGCCTAATGGACTCCTTATCCCAAACGTCACCAGTTTTCGCTTTTTTTGTATTCATTATGTTTTGTCCTCACACATAAATATAAATAGGAGCTCGTACGTTTGCATGACTTCTATCTTTAGGTTTAGAATATTTCATTGGGTTCTCTCTGTCGCAGCCTTCTTTATGTTCAAGAGAGAGAGAGAGAGAGAGAGAGAGAGAGAATAGTTATTTGGAATGACAGTATAAATTAAAATTTAGATTGTTGAAATGACAGTATAAATTAAAGTTGAGTTGAAATGACTGTATAAATTAAACTTTAGATTGTTGAAATGGCAGTATAAATTAAACTTGAGATTGTTGAAAAGGCAGTATAAATTAAAATTCAGAAACATACCGACGTAAAACATAGAGGATTTGATACTAATAATGAGACATAATTTTGGTTGTTCCAGAACAGAATAATTCACCGA
>NC_087217.1:15270526-15283026 GCF_015104395.2 Macrobrachium nipponense
TGATATATATAATATATATTATATATATATATATATATATATAATATATATATATATATATATATGTTTCAGTTATTTTCAATAAATGTTGATTTTCGGTATACTGACCTTTCCTTCCGGTTAAATTTGGAGCCAGGTTCACTGGCTTGGAAAGGGATTTAAATTTTTTTTTCTTTTATATCGTTTGTAACTATTGGAGAAATCGGTTGTAGGTACTTTTATAAAAATTATTTGATTTTTTTCCCTAAACAGTTCTCGTTTAAGACGAGTTTCTTATTTTTCATGGGTGCTCTTATTATTAACCCGCATTCTAGTTGTATCGTGGATGATATTCGGAATCTTAATTTCAAAAGGTTCCTTTAATTAACTTCCCAGAATTTTTCCAGAGGCCTCTTTGAAAATTTTCTGATGGGTATATTTGGAAACTGAAATTGTTGTTAAAGTAACTACGTTGTTAATTTTTGAAATTTGCCAATAATTTTTATCGAATGGTATTTTCTAGAAACTTGAATCTCGTTTTGCATCAGGTGTAACTTAAGACAACAGATACCGGATTCTTTTGCGTAAGTGAGGGGAGGTTTTTTGGTATTTGTTAAACCATATCCAGTGACTTTTTTTCTCTCTAGTGGTATGTCACCTTAAACTAGATTGATTGGGCTTTCTTTAGTGATTTTGAAACTTGTTTTCTTAGTGATACTTTTTTTGAAATCCTCATTGAGACATTTTTCTTCGAAGGTAAGATTTCTAGTAAACACATTCACAGGTCATTTTTCTTTGTGGTGTATTGATTTTATTGACAAGGTGACAACAAGTTTTTAAAATAAGTATTATGCGTGTTATTTTGTGGAAATATAGTTTTCCAGCATTTATCGTCATTGGTAATTTTTTGAAGACCGCTTTTCTTAGTGATATTGTTTATAAAATACAAATTCCTTTACCTGTCTCTTTTGCACTAAATTTCAGAAAGTACTAGTTTTAAAAATCTTATTTCTTAGTGATGTTTTGAAAAAGATAAATTCTTTTAACTTTTTCGTCAATGAAAATTTTTTTTAAATCACGTTTAAAGCCATTTTCTCTCAGTGATACTTTTTGTAAACCAAATTATTTGGCCTTTTTCATTAGTGAAATTTTAGGGATCAGATTTAAACACCTTTTAATTTAGTGATGATTTTTGTCAAAGGCAAGTTCCTTGTCCTTTCTGTTCAGTGGTAATGTTTAGAAACCTTGATGCCAAGGCCCTTTTTCTCAGTGATATTTTATAACATCATATTTTTTATCTTTGCCTTCAGTAGTAATTATTAGAAAATAGTAATCAAAGACCATTTTTCTTAGTGATTTTTAGAGCAATATCAAAAACCATTTTTCTTAGTGATTTTTAGAGCAATATCAAAAACCATTTTTCTTAGTGATTTTTAGAGCAATATCAAAAACCATTTTTCCTTCAGTGGTAATTGTTTAGAAACCATATTAAAACACCCCCTTTTTTTCCTTAGTGATATTTTATAAAACCCAGATTCAGAGATATTTTTCTGAAGTGATGTTTTAACTCCTCAGCCAAGACGGTCTTCAAGTCCCTGGAATTGTTTCGAGTTCTTAAGTTCAAAACCGGTGAGTAAACATAGAAGGGTTTTAGACGGAAACGCCCACGAAGGCGACAATTGCATGGCCAGGCGATTCTGATTTCGCTCTTACTGCAATCATGAAGAGTGCTTATTAGCTTGTTGATGTTTCTAGCCGAGACGTATGATGGTGTAGTACTTCTGTTCCCAAATCAAAACAATGCATGTCGGTGTTATTACGCACAGTGAGTTCTAGTTCTTATTGGTTCATTTTCAGGCTTCTTGCTGTTTTTCCCGTTTGATGTTATCATATCAGCTGTTCTTAATTTCGATACTTAATGAAATGGCTTTTATGTGATATTTACCCTGCCGGTTGTTTTATGTTTTTCAAGGCAGTATATAAAAACTTAAGCTTTGGTATTATTAAAAAGGTTGTTGCTTTTACTGTTGTATTTTTATATTAATTCATTTTCAACCAATGTTACTGAAACGAGTCTATGTACTTGCTGATTTAGGAAGTTGAATGAGTAATATTTGATTAACATCATTATAATTGCGATTGAGGAAAGAACAGGCTTTGTTATTCATTGTAATTTGTAGTATTTCGATGAATTATCAATAGGAACTCCTTTGCTTGAAGTTAATTGTAAACTCACTTTCATTGTTACCTGAGGCCAATGTAAGGTTAAGTAACATTTGTTCTCGAGCGAGAATTCACTCGGATAAGCTTACTATCATAATTATAATTCTGGTTTTGACTGTTACCACGCTCATGGGATGCGAGCGGAGGTTTCCGAAAATATCATATTTTTCCCAGTTTAAATGGCGCGTGAATAATAGCATGGATTATCGTGTAACACCTGAGCAGTAGTATGTCATAAACCTCTAATTAAAATTAGATTCAAGGAAGTGGAAAAAAGTGTCGTCAAGTTTTATTAATTCAAAACGAATCGTGTTAAATTATTCTAATGAAGTTGAGGTCCTTGTATATAAGCAATTGAACACCTGTTAGTGATATTAATACTTGATTTGTCATTTAACTCTTTTTATTTATTCAGAACCACAATTCCAAGTTCGATGCACAAAAAATCATCTATTCACTGTTAGAATTCAATTGCATGGCATTTTTCGGTGGTCACGCATGCGGGCAGCATTATATCCCCTCACCTCGACCTCAACTTCCTCCCCCTCCCCCTCCCTCCCCCTCCCTCCTTCATTCTTCAACATCCTTCCATACCTCTCTGTACTCCTTCACGTGTTCCTCAACATCTTCCTGTTTCATCCCTTTCCCTCTTTATGCTCCGCCTGTTTCTTAACAGTTTTACCCCTCTTCCTTGATATGTTTCACTTTTTTTTTTTTTTTTTTTTTTTTTTTTTTTTTTTTTTCTTTTTTTTTTTTTTTTTTTTTTTTTTTTTTTTTTTTTTTTTTGTTTTTTTTTTTTTTTTTTTTTTTTTTTTTTTTTTTTTTTTTTTTTTTTTTGCTCCACCTGTTCCTCAACATCCTCCTTCTACCTCTCTATATTCCTTCACTTCTTCCTCAACATCCTCCTCCTCCCTCTTTACACTCCTTCACTTCTTCCTCAACTTCCTCCTCGTACCTCTCTATATTCCTTCACTTCCTCCTTAATCTCCTCCTACCTCTTTATACTCGTCCACCTCCTCCTCCTTCCTCTTTATATTCCTTCACTTCTTCCCTTACACCCTCCTCCAAGTCCTTTGCCTGTTCCTCAACTTTCCCCTTTTTCCTCGTTATACTGTAACATTTTCCTCCGTCCTCCTCCGCCTGGTAAAACTCCTACTCCGCTCCTCCGCTCCCACTAACCCTACCCCTACCAGCCATCATCATCTCCTACCCGCAGCGCCCCTCCCCTGTGTCTCCTTGTTTTCCACTTAAGAAAGCTCCTTTTATATCACCGAAAGGTGAGCTCTTTCCACCAAATAGATGGTGATGAAATAGGGGGGTAATCCTTCGAGCCCCGTTTGCTTGCATGCATATAGTAGCTGTAGATGAAAGCAATCTTCGTTTGGCATTCCACGCTTGCCATCTTTGCTGGTGCCATTGGACAAAAATATTTTTTTGAAGATGCCATCCAAACGTTTCGCTCACGAGTGAGGCTATTATTCTTATGCAATAGTTGTAGAGAAATTATTTTAAGCTAATTCCCCATTGATGATAATACCATCAAACACACAAACATCATGAAAAGTATTAGGTTTGGAAAGAAAGAATTTTGGTCTTGCAATGTATATATATGTAGGATATTGTTTCTTCCCTTATGTAACTAAAACTATAAGTAACCGATAATGCACATAGCCATTGTCTGTCATAAACTGTAAAATTGGAAAAAAATACTCGTCTTCATATATATATATATATATATATATATATATATATATATATATATATATATATATATATATATATGATTCTGACTTCAAAATGTTAATCTCTCTCTCTCTCTCTCTCTCTCTCTCTCTCTCTCTCTCTCTCTCACACACACACACACACTGGAGAGTTCTTCATAATTTCTATAGCATTAAATATAGATGACATGACATAATACGCTTTCATGGCTATGCAGTTGAAGAAATTTTAAAATTTTAGAATAGGATATATCTATTTTTGAGGCTTCTTACCCTTGGTTCATTAAGTCTTTGTTATATATATGTATACAGCAAATTAATTTACAAAACAGTGAGCAAAACAAAGACCAGGGACATTTGATTAGACATGCTCAAATGATAAGAGTTGCCTCAGCTATACTCTGTTTTTTTCCATCTGTCCATCTGCCTGAGGTGGTCGCGCATGCTAACACTGCGTCCAGGCTTTAAATAGTTAGGCGATGTGTAAGTTTTAGGTAAATAAAAGGATATCTGGGTGTACATTTGCAACTGAAAAGTGTTTTAATAATTTACTGTATGTGAATTACACCGTTAATATTCAAAATAGGATATTATTTAAAGCCCGGGATGCAGTGTTACCATGTGCAAACACCACAGGCGGATGGACAGATGGAAAAAAAACGGAGTATAATTGCCATGACATTGGCGTTTGTGACAACAGTTTGCAAGTTTGTACAGTTTGTCAAGGATGTTGGGTATATGAATTAACAATATAACATTAACAGTTTATATTGAATGAGCCCCGTAGGGTGCTAGCGCCGTCCGTGTACCTCACGTGGTGCAGTGTATGCATTACTTGAAGGTCTTTGCACCGTCCTTTTGAGCCCCTAGCTGCAACCTCCTTCATTCCTTTTACTGTATCTCCTTTCAAATTCTCTTCCTTCCACATGTAGTCCACCCTCTCTAACAATTGTGCAACTGCGAGGTTTTCCACCTGGTACACCTTTCAAACCCTTTTACTGCGAATTTCCTTTTCAGCGCTGAATGACCTCGTTGGTCCAAGCGCTTGGCCCGTGGCTTAGATTCTACATTCTATTCTGTTCTCTATATATTGACTGAGAGAGGGAGAACATTTTAGCTACTGTGGTTTATTATAATTAATTTTACTGTCTAAGTATATTTTCAAACATTATTGATGATAGTAGATTCACATCAACCGTGCATTTGATATCTAAGCCAGTCCCTTACGACGCTCCTGATTGGCTATTGATTAGCCAGTACCTTACGACGCTCCTGATTGGCTATTGATAACCCAGTCATAGGGCTGGAAACTCTCAGTCTCTCTTAAGAGTTCACATAGGCAGGATGTTTGTTCCAACTCTCTTGAGGGAGACTTTTGAAAGACGTATCCCTCAGAGGAGGTGGAACATAGATCCTACCCATGTGAACTCTCGAGAGTCTGGGTGTTTCCAGCCCTGTGATTGGCTTATCAACAGCCAATCATGAGCGTCGTAAGGGACTGGCCTAGACATCAAATGCAAGGTTGATGTGAATCTACTATAACCATAACATACTACAGATACATAATACCTTGTGTGTGCGAACACCGCCTAACGACAGCCGCACCAACTAGGCACTCAGAAATAATGAATAGAGGAAGTAAGTGTTAACAGCCGTTAAGGGCAGCTGAATAAGTTGCCCTCATTTGTTGAGCACTGTAGAAAATCCTCGCTGAAGATGTAGAAATGTCTGCGAGACATAAGGATTAATAAGCAGTTAAATGGATCCTTTTTACATTAAAGCTTTAAACACTTCGTTAACCATTAAGTGTTAAGGGAAGGAAGCCTATAGAGGATTATAAATGTCCACTGTAAAGTAATTAGCGCTGAGTTAAGTTCTGATTTTACAAAGTAACTCCATTCATGAGGAATTAATCCCACCAAGTATCCATTATTATAATAAAGGCCTAATGTGTTCTACCAGAAGTTCAAAAAGATATTGATTGGAGAAAAAAGAAAGATAAATGAACTACTGGAGACTATCAAGAAAAAAAGGAGAGGCCAGCAATAGAAGTTTTTAATTAGATAAACTCTCCGTTCGAAACCAAAAACAACTGGCTCTGTAGAAAATGAAAAAAGGCACTGCAGAATCTTTAGCTTAACCTTTGTCGTGTAAGATTGAGCGTCCTAAGAAAGTATGGTTAATTTGACTAGTGTGCGTTGACACAGCCCTAATAATAAGATTTTCTCGACCTGGGTTTGCATCGTCACCGCTGAAGATATCAAACTTTTTCACCATTGTTTTGTAAGAGAAACTAGGGCTGTATACCCTTTCCTTGTCTAAATGTACTTCTATACATCTCTGTTATTGGTGTTACCCTCTAAAGCAAAATCCCGCTATTCACCTTTGCTAAATTCAGTGATGTTACCACCCTGTTATTCTGAAGTACCTGTGACCTTTTTGCTTTGATGAAAAAGATGGAGTATTCCTCTCGTCCATTCCTTTTGGAACCTTTTCCGCATCTAGATAAACCTTACAAACCCATGCCAGCCACAAATCCCACTCCACATTATGATTGTGATCCCACAACTTATGGCGCCTGTACTTGTTTCCCAAGTGCCCTCCAGACAGCTGCAGTAACCTCTGTGTATATTCTGATATTTACATATCAGTGTGTGTTCTCACATAACGGCAGTTTATTTTAGAATACTAATTCCTTTAATACAGGACAGTATTTTTTCTAAACAGTTTGTACCAGTAGCATATTCTGTTTTTAAGGTCCATTTGTTTCCAAGCCTCTCTCTACTGCATTCCTTATAATATGAGGTCTTCTCCATTCTGCAGTAGTTCCCCAGATTTACTCCTAAATTCCATTATATATGTATATAATCTATATATATAATATATATATATATAATATATATTATTATATATATAGATATATATAATATATATATTATATATATATATACATATATAATGGAATTTAGGAGTAAATCAGGGAATCTACTGCAGAATGGACTTTTCACTCAGTGGGTTACTTTATTCCCCTTCCTCTTCTTATACATCTCAGCATCTGCAGCTGCGCCTCAGACAACTTCCGTTTTTCTGCTTCATCCTACCACTTGTTGCATTTCTTTATTCTTCCCAAGCCTCTATACCAGCAAACTCTTCGTGCTACTTCCATGCCCTTCCCTCAAATTCTGCAGGCCTCATAAACTCCTCCTATTTCTGCATCTTTTCATATTTTACTTCGTTTATATTATAGGTGTTTGTCCTCATTACATTCATAGAATCCTTTCAATTTATGAAAGGGTACGTAGGAGCCTTTTCCTTCCAGGAAGAATGTTCCTCGGGAAAAAATAATGAGTGACAGGTATTGAAAAATAATAAAGCCTGCAGCTTGCGATGTACAACAGGTGGGAGGAAATGAGGAAGAACTAGGTTGAAGAACCCAGCTTTTGTGTGAAAATGGAAGAAAGAAAAAGAACGGTAGAATTTAGAGTACGTTTGCTTATTTCTATATGTATTTTAAGGAATTCCTGTATCCCATTTGAAGGATTGAGTTTCCTATTAATTTGGTAGTCATGGGAACGACGTTAAAGGCTCTCTCTCTCTCTCTCTCTCTCTCTCTCTCTCTCTCTCTCTCTCTCTCTCTCTCTCTCTCTCTCTCAGCGTCCTGAGATATACTATATGTAATTTCTTCAAAAGACTTCGTTTTTGTTAACGCATCACTTTTTAATCCTTAGTTTGTTGCCTTGTGTGCTTTAGGTTAAGTGTAATTATAGTTCTTCGTAATTATGCATTTTTTTGGGCTCGTCTGTTGGTATTTTGCCTTTTATTACCTAAAGCGAATCATAAAGATAATTTCGCTCTCAGAGTCTTGATTATGTAATAGGTGTTATGAGCAAGAGCACATGATTTTATAAGGGCATCTTAATTCAGTAGCAGCACTGAATGTATTTCGTATATGAAATGAATCCTGCGTTTTAACTCTTGAACTGAACAATAGCTGTGTTCGGGTGCTCTGTCTTTTGAAATTAACGTTATTGTATTTTCCCCTGAAAAGAATTTTGAATATATTGTAAACTCCGATAGGAATCACGTTTCATCCCTGAAGTGACTCAGTGTTTAATTAAATCCTGCAATTGTATATTTTGTGGCGTAAAATCTATTCCTGAACACATTTCAGTCCTTGACACCACTCGCAAGTGTATTTGGTTCATCGGAAACAGTGAAATATTACGTTATATTTTTATCACCAAATAAATGGAAATATATTTCACTGAATGCCTCTGAATCCCTTTCGATTACTCTCTCTCTCTCTCTCTCTCTCTCTCTCTCTCTCTCTCTCTCTCTCTTATTATTAGGTGGAACCTGTATCCCACGAGTATCAGTGTGGAATTTAGCCTAGGCCTTTTTCTGCATTAGGCCTATCCTGTGGGTGAATGGGTATATATCTTCGTGATTTTCTTAGTCTTATTTTCGTGTTGCGTTTTATGTACACATATATACATATGTATATGTATGTTTGCATATATATATATATATATATATATATATATATATATATTTTGTATGTGTGTAGCTGAGAGAGAGGGCTATATAGACGACTTGGCAAAGGTGTTGAAATGAGAGGCCTTTCAGTAGAAGCAAAAGGTATCTTCAGTATGGATGTGGGTGAGGCAGCACAGTTCATATGTTACGGGTCCAACATCATGCTGGTGGGACCATCAGATTAGGTATGTAAAGGATGACGTGTTTGTGTTTTACTTAGGATATATATTTTTGCTTCAGCAATGGAGAGTTAATGGGGTTTGCTCTCTCTCTCTCTCTCTCTCTCTCTCTCTCTCTCTCTCTCTCTCTCTCTCTCTCTCTCTCTCTCTCTTTTAAAGCCAATCCAAGTGTCTGGCCAAAATCAAGTGCCTGTTTGTCATGGCATTTAATGCTGTCGTAGCATTTAGCGATAATATATAAATTCACCTTCTGTCGCATAAACTAGATTTCCTCTCGAAAATCGGTTTACCCGACAGAAAACTTAAGAGAATTTCTCCGCCCTCATAATTTGGGGACTTTCCCGTAGGCGCTCGAGAGCATAAACTTTGTGAAAGTTTGTTTTCTTTCGTTCCCACTGGAAATGTATACTCTCAGTTTTACTTTCTTGTGTTTTCTTTTATGCCAGCAGCAAAAGGTGACTTATTCCCTATTTTTCCTTCGTTTATCTTTGTTAGAAATAGGAATATTTAAATTTTTTTGGTTTGTTTGAAATTACCTTTTTAATTTTTTTAATGGGTTTATTTTATGTGAAGGACGCATTCATCAGCATTGGACGGGTCTAAAATGATTAAATTGAAAAAGATGTACTATGTATTAGATGATAAATCGGTAAAATCTTTATTTTTTCAACAGAGTTTGGCATTTAGGCCCGTCATAATTATCGAATTTATAATAAAAAAAAGGAAAGTAAATGACAGCCCCTCTGGCCACAATCACCTAAACAAGTAATAGGAATGAATGGTCTAGATTTTGAGAGAAATTATAAACGTTATAAGGGAAGTCGGACTCGAAGTGTAATATAAGTTGGACCTTAGGTCAAAAGTCTCAAGACACTGGTTGAGTAAGCAGTACCAAGCCTTGGTAATGAAAATATAAATGTTTGGTATGTCGAATGTTATGAAAAAGACGCCTACTTACGACAACATAAGAGCTGCATAGGTATTTCTTGATCTTTAGTTGAGATTAGGTACAGAATTGGGAAACCATAGTTGTTTTATTTACGTGTGGATTTTCTGGATAATCAATTTTTGCCATATTTTTTACATTATTTTTTCCGATATTCAGGAGAATGTTTTAAGTGTGGATACTATTTATTAAGAAATTCTTGGACTTTGAGTTTTAAGAAAAGAAGTCATAGCAATTTAGAAGATAATTTTAGTATTCCATGGATACCCCGATTATTCAGGTATTTCATGACTAACTATTGACCTATTTCCATTTAATCTTCGTGTACTTACCATTAGATTTCGATCAAGAAGTTGGTGAAACGTTATCTAGCATCGCAAAAGTTCGAGTCCTATTATCTGAAGATTTTACGTAACGCGTTAATTTGTTCTTTATTTAAAGATTACCGAGAGGTGAAAAATTACTCCAGTTAAAACATAGGGCAATAGTGCCAACATTTTCGCTTCTCTAGGAGGAGGAAAAGGGGAGTTTGCAAAGATAGATGACAAGGAGGGAGGCCATTCGATCTAAACAAGAACAGCTGCGCTCACACAGTTAGATAAAATGCCAGATAAATGGAGGGTAAGGGAATTGGTGAGAGAGAAGAAAAAATAAGACTAATGATAGGTGGATCGGAGTAACAAAGAAAGATACATATCTGGAAGGAGAGAGGAGAGAGAGAGAGAGAGAGAGGAGAGAGAGAGAGAGAGAGAGAGAGAGGACGTTATATGAATGAGGCATCATGGTGCTGTTTTGATGGTTCTCGAAAAGGCAATGGGATCTTTGCTATTTCCATTCACTCATACCTATATCTGTAGTTTCATTTATTCCCAGATAAAAAAAAAACTCATATGAGCCAGGAGGTTTCTGGAGAACATCTTAGGAGTCAGCCAACAGTTTATTAAACGTAGGGGTAAAATTTTAGTTATAGAAGAAGAATTCGGGCGCAGTAGCGTACGTAGAGATTTTAAGCATTGGAAGACTTTCATGATAACAGATTTGATTGGATACATTTCGAGTAACGCACTATTGAGTAAGTCCTACATCTGAATGAAACAACAAACTGATTTAAGGGTAGAGGAATGAGCTTATTGTGCAATCCATCTAGATCAAGCTTTTCTTTTAGACAATTACGGAATTGATTATCATTCACATGTGTAGGAAGGTGACGTAAAATGATTCGTTTGTGTTCACATGATGAGTTTTGGTAATTGTTGAATCTTCATTACAAAATGCATCGTCTTGGAAAGTAGAAATTTATTCATGCCCCATTTTCCAGTTCAATCCAGTATACATTACTAAATATTAGTTCATGTTTTTTTATTATGTCAATAATGTAAGATTACTAAATACCGTTAAATTCAAGCTTACATTTATATTAATGTATATTTGTTTTATTTTCCATGCAAAACAGGGACGAAGTGACCTGCAAATGATCGAAATAACATTTTCTTAAACCGCCACTTTTCTTTGACCAGGGTGGGGTCGTGGGCGAGATGGGCGCCGGGTCGACTTTTGGGGAGAGCGTCCTCAACGACGCCCCTAGGAAGAGTACCATCATCACGAGGGAGAACTGCGAACTCCTGAGGGTGGAGCAGAAGGACTTCCGGTACATATGGCAGGTAAGATGGAAGCTTTGATTTCTTTCAATTTTTTTTCTTTTTCAGGTGATTTTCATCATTTTTGGGAGTTTTTGGAATTGATGTCCTTCGTGGCATGGGTGGTGGTGGTGGCAAGCCAGAGGGGCAGTATATGTTAATTTTTTTTTTTCAAATAGGCTGGTGTGACAGTCTTCATGGGTCGTCGGCATCCAAAGACTATTCATTCTTGACGAAATGTATGAAAAAAAACCGCAATTAAGTAAATAGTTCATGAAAAGGTTAACAAGAAAAGCAAGGAGGGCTGGATCATGGATTAGTCGAATTAATAATACAGATCAGGAGTTGGTTTCTCTCTCTCTCTCTCTCTCTCTCTCTCTCTCTCTCTCTCTCTCTCTCTCTCTCTCCTTTTTATTTTATTTATTTTTTTTTTAGCTAGGGAGATTGTATTTCTGAGACCCTATTATGATAAGCGGGATGCTCTGGGTTCAGTTTGAAAATGTATGGATACGCAAATGGCAATTTTTATTTCAGGAAATGACGTTTAGGTTTTTATTCGGTATGTGTCTGTCTTGCGAGGATTACCCAAACACCGATGATCGGAATTTTACGGTTAAAAACAATTTTATTCACTATGTTCTAAGGAACAATCGATCAAATTTCGATTTCTTGGTCGGAAGACAGATTTATATCTTTGTGTACTGTTACTGCCACGTATATGCATTTAGAAAAAAATTGCATCTTTCTGTTGTCTGTGAAAGAACTATGCAGATGATTTCGGTAATAATGCTAACTGCGTCCGAAAACCTGAAGAGACAGAATCTGTTAGCAAGTAGGTTAATCACCTTGTTGAATTTTTTCCATTTCTGATTGCCTTTTCTTTTCTGGTTGATAGCAACAATACTGAACATCATGAACATCATATAAAACTTTGGTATTCAAGGAATAATTACATTCGCTCTCATGACTGAGCAACTAGATATTTCGTTACCTTCAACTTGAGGTTGGTAAAATGAACTTTGATCTCGCAGTAAGTGAAGAGTATTGTGAAGGACGGGAATAAAATACTAGTTTTCTTTCTTTCGTGTGGTTTAGAGAGTGCTAAGGTTTTTCATGTGCCACAGTTTGGCAGTTATAGTTGCGTTTTCATATATATATACACCACACATATATATATATATATATATATATATATATATATATATATATATATATATGTATATATGTATTATATATATATAATATATATATATATATATATATAATATATGTATTATAT
>NC_087217.1:15293026-15303026 GCF_015104395.2 Macrobrachium nipponense
GTCCTTTGTCAATGGCTTGAAATAAAGCCCGAAACCGTCAGGACCTACACCTGTCTCTTAATTTTTCACCTGTGGATATGTGTGATATATATATATATATAGTCTAATAAAGGAAGCCCATAAAACACCAAAATGTAGAGAGAAAGTACTATCTTTCAGAGACTGCTGTTCTCTCTCTGTCAGGTATATGAATGAGAAAAGTTTTACAGAAGGTGGTATTTTATACAAAGAGATTCGTCCACAAGTAAGCCAATTTAGGTCACCCCCGCTGATAATCTTCCGTTTAATCTTCTAAGCGTTGTTTGAATGAACACTGCGTCGACGATGTCGGATGTCCCAACCCTTTTTGAGATGTTCATTACCTGCTTCTCTTTTATTAAGGCCGATTCATCATTGAACTCCTTGTACCGGCAGTTGCTGCTATAAATTACACGTGACATATTCCAGTTTATTCTATGGTTATGTTCATTTATATGATTGAAAATAGCCGGAGTTCTGTTGTCCATACCTAACTGACCGTTTTGTGTTGTTGTATTAATCTCTGGGGAAGTGAGTTTACCTGTAAATCCGATGTAAGATTGGTCACAGTCCTGGCATGGGATCTCATATACCCCAGAGTCTTTGGGCGATGTCTTTTGTTGGACGTTAATCAGGGATTTGGCTAAGGTATTTGGGTAGGTAAATGCAAAAGGGTTGGATTTCCCAAGGGTGTGAGTTACTCTCTTAATCGTCTCCAGGTGGGGAATTTTTTTTTTATTTTATTGTTGGGTGTGTCTCTGGTCTTGTCTTTAGGGGGTCGGTGAAAAATTACGTTTGCTTTTTGAATTGCTTTCTCAATTATATGGTCAGGATACTTTAAAGATGAAAGTTGCTTGCGAATTAGTTCAATTCTTTTTCCAGGAAATCTGGGGAAAACAAATTCGTAAGGCTCTTAAGAATAGGTTGCTAGCTAGACCTATCTTGATGGTATTGTCATGATAGCTAAAATAGTGAATATATGAAAGTGAGAACGTTTTGGTTTTCTGTATATGGTAAAATTTGTATTCTGTCGTGTCTCTGATTATTAAAACATCAAGAAAAGGAATTTTGTTGTCTGTTTCCCATTCAACTTTAAATTTGATGCTGGGCACTAATGCGTTTAATTTTGAGAGGAATTCATTAAAATTACCCCACTTATTATCCCAAAATGTTAGTATGTCATCCACGTATCTCATCCACAGCATGTTTTTGGGTTTTATTGCATTTATTACTGTAGTTTCAAAGTATTCCATGTACAGATTGGCTAAAATAGGTACTTAAAGGATACCATACTACACCCGAATTTTTTGCTTGTAGAATGATTCCCCGAATGAAAAATACGTTATAGATGCACATAATTCACTAACTTTATTATTTTGTCAAGTGCCAAAGGGAAATGATCTGAATAGGGGGATAATTTTTCCCTTAAAAACTGAAGAACGTCCTGTACTGGTACTTTTGTGAATAGGGAGTCTACGTCAAGGCTTAAAAGTTTTATGTTGTGAAGTGGTATATGTGCTTCTCTGAATTTGTGACAAAAAGTCTTCCGAATGTTTGATGTTGACTGGGAGAAAAAGTGCCTAAAAAAGGAGAAAGGAGGCCAGCTAACCATTTAGAAATTTTGTAATTGAAAGCTCCGGCGCATGAAACGATGGGTCTGAATGGAAGATTGTCTTTGTGAGTTTTGGGGGAAGACCATAAAGAACAAGTACTTCCAAAAATGTAACGGATTCGGGAGATGGACTCTGCAATCAAACCCCTTCCCTCTATCACACAAGATTTTCCTGGAAGAAAGAATCACCAATACGAGAAACGACATCTTCGTTGCTACGCAGAGTGATATATGGAACTTAATCTAATCTTCGCCTCCTCACTACGGACCACGTATACAGGTATCTGATTTCATTCTGTTCCGACATTGCTGCCTATAATAGCGTGACTCATTCCAACAGACTTTTACGCAAGTTAAATAACTAATAGATAATAGCGCATGGAATAATCTTGAACAACAAGACAAAGTTTTAAACTTATCCAACACCCCCCTTACTGTAAATCAACATTTAGTTTTAAATTTAGGCTTATCCTTGCTAATGCCAGACCGCAAAAACAACCTAGACTCATAGTGGCTTTTGATAAATTCATATCTGACAAAAACTACAGCCGTGAAGAGATATGTTTAAAAGGAGTGTTACTAAATGCTTTAACTGACCTTCATAAGAAATATCCTGTTCCCCGCGATTCATGATAGCCATCCACTCGCTAAAAAAGTTAGATGTTATAATAAGTAGATCCGACAAAGACGGCAAAATTGTAATAATGGACAAAGACTTCTACCTCGACAAAATTCAACCAGCTCCTTAGCGACATACTTTACGAAAAACTGACGAAAAAATCCCTCCAGAAACGTTCCCACAGAATTTTTTCGGAAAGTAAGATTAATTGGCCAAGACAAAAAAAGAGTATTGAACTATTAGAGAAATTTAAAGTAATTAATCCTAAATTACCCTACTTTTATGGTCTTCCCAAAAACTCACAAAGACAATCTTCCATTCAGACCCATCGTTTCATGCGCCGGAGCTTTCAATTACAAAATTTTCTAAATGGTTAGCTGGCCTCCTTTCTCCTTTTTTAGGCACTTTTTCTACCCAGCACATCAAACATTCGGAAGACTTTTGTCACAAATTCAGAGAAGCACATATACCACTTCACAACATAAAACTTTTAAGCCTTGACGTAGACTCCCTATTTCACAAAAGTACCAGTACAGGACGTTCTTCAGTTTTTAAGGGAAAAATTATCCCCTATTCAGATCATTTCCCTTTGGCACTTGACAAAATAATAAAGTTAGTTGAATTATGTGCATCTAATAACGTATTTTTCATTCGGGGAAGGGAATCATTCTACAAGCAAAAATTCGGGTGTAGTATGGGTAGTCCTTTAAGTCCTATTTTAGCCAATCTGTACATGGAATACTTTTGAAACTACAGTAATAAATGCAATAAAACCCAAAACATGCTGTGGATGAGATACGTGGATGACCATACTAACATTTTGGGATAATAAGTGGGGTAATTTAATGAATTCCTCTCAAAATTAAACGCATTAGTGCCCAGCATCAAATTTAAAGTTGAATGGGAAACAGACAACAAAAATTCCTTTTCTTGATGTTTTAATAATCAGAGACACGACAGATACAAATTTACCATATACAGAAAACCAACGTTTCTCACTTTCATATATTCACTATTTTAGCTATCATGACAATACCATCAAGATAGGTCTAGCTAGCAACCTATTCTTAGAGCCTTACGAATTTGTTCCCCAGATTTCCTGGAAAAAGAATTTGAACTAATTCGCAAGCAACTTTCATCTTTTAAAGTATCCTGACCATATAATTGAGAAAGCAATTCAAAAAGCAAACGTAATTTTCTACCGACCCCCTAAAGACAAGACCAGAGACACACCCAACAATAAAATAAAAATTCCCACCTGGAGACGATTAAGAGAGTAACTCACACCCTTGGGAAATCCAACCCTTTTGCATTTACCTACCCAAATACCTTAGCCAAATCCCTGATTAAACGTCCAACAAAAAAGACATCGCCCAAAGGACTCTGGGGTATATGAGATCCCATGCAGGACTGTGACCAATCTTACATCGGATTTACAGGTAATCACTTCCCCAGAGATTAATACAACACAAACGGTCAGTTAGGTATGGACAACAGAACTCTGCTATTTTTCAATCATATAAATGAACATAAACCATAGAATAAAACTGGAATATGTCACGTGTAATTTATAGCAGCAACTGCCGGTACAAAAAGAGTCAAAATGATGGAATCGGCCTTAATAAAGAGAAGCAGGTAATGAACATCTCAAAAGGGAATTGGACATCCGACATCGTCGACGCAGTGTTCATTCAACCAAACGCTTAAGAAGATTAAAGGAAGATTATCAGCGGGGGGGCGTGACCTAAATTGGCTTACTTGTGGACGAATCTTGGTATAAATACCACTTTCTGTAAACTTTTATCATTCATATACCTGAAGAGAGAGACAGCAATCCCTGAAATATATAGTCCTTTTCTCTCTACATTTTGTTGGTTTTATGGGGCTCTTTTTATAGATGGAATTATGTTGTTACAGAACACCTTTTACAGTCATATAGAATCTACTATATATTATGTATTATATAGACTCAGATATATTATATATATATATATATACCTATATATATATATATATAGGTAGATACATAATTAAATAAATAAATTCCAAGGTAAAGTTTTTATGGAATAGTTGTTCTGACACGTGTGTTCAATTTACTCGTAGTTCGTAGTTTTAGTATGCCGAAATAACAACTTAATACCATTAATTATGGTGTGTGTGTGTGTGTGTGGTGTGTGTGTGTGTGTGTTATAATTAAAGTAAACTTCATGGGCAAGTGTTATCAGACTGCCTCACTTGTGGTCCTCATGAAGGCAATTCTGGGTAGAGAAGGAAGAGACTATCATAATCATTATATTATATTGAGACCATTTTTCGTGAATTTTACATGACTTGTTTGTTTACATAAGCAGTGATTTGTAAGTCGGCTATGGGTAGGTCAGAAGGAGGGTAGATGGGGTATTGGCCATTGAAAACGTGACATTTGATAATAAATTTTTGTCGCTTGTAAAGAAATTGAAAATATTTGAGATGTTTATGTTATATATATCTATATTGTGTGTATATATATATATATATATATAATATAATATATATATATATCTATATATATATATATATAGTTTTATACATATATATATATAATACATGATATATATATATATATATATATATATCATAAATATATATATATATATATGCATGTATGTATGTATGTATGTGTAGATGCGAATTTATTATATGTATGCTTTAACAGCATCCGTTTCCTTTAACACTCCCACGTTGTTGCTCTGATTGCTGAATCATGGATTAACCCACAGAGTCGTAAAACTATACACACGCATAAAACATACATACGAGCTCTCCTCACAAGCGGTTCCATAATATCACTAGGAGCGACAGTCTACCGTTGCGTTTTGCTAGGGCGTGCATAAACAAGGACTCTGTTCGTTGGGATTAGGCCTGAAACTGGTATGGCAATTCTGATAAGCCGTCAGTGTACAATGCAAGCATGCATCTAAATGTTCACAAGACAGGTGATAGCCTAAATACTACTTCGCTGAAAAGTATTCTTGAAATTAATCTTACTTCTGTTGGTCTATTTGGAGTTACGAAAAACTTATAAGGATATACCACATATTTTTATCAAAGATAAATGATCATATTAATGAGTTAGTTATATCATAAATAATTTTTTGGACAATTTTTCGGCGTTTTTCGGCGCGAAGTTAATATTTCACTATCGCATAGATTTGGATCACGAACGTTAACAATTTGATTTAGTGTCCGTAACATTTATATAGAAAACGGGTAGGTTGCCGATTAAGAAAATGGTCATTCAATGGCTGTAATGGGAAACCCAAGCATAGTTTGAATTTCACCTGTGATGTTTGTAGTGTCATTTCAGAGTGGTGAATATCAAATTTCAAGGATGTTATTTATAGACGCACAGATATTTTGTGTAGTTTAGTCTGTTTTTAGGTTTGCCATTTGACATAGTTCCAATTTTAAAGCAGGATGAACATTTACAGAAACAATACTTGAATGCGCACTAAGAACTTCGAAAATACTAAGTGAGCATGTTAAAGTAGGAAGACATCAATTTCTTACTACGATAATGAACACACTTTCCAGAATCGTACGTTTGTTTTATAAGCGTTTTTCATTTTGCATGATGATTTTATTCCTGAAACAGATGTCAACATATAAAGATTTGAATAATTATAAAGATATAATTGCTGCTGTTCAAACAAGGCCAAAGAAAAATAAAGATAATAAATTAATTAATAAATAATCATGATGAAGATAATGAGATTATAAAATTAGTAAAGTAACTGTAAGAGCTCCACACCAACATTTTCTACAGGGGAAAATCCAGCCTGGTTTTTATAAAATAATGATTATTTTATCAGTGAGGTATTAATAATAATCAATTTATTGGAATACAGGAAATCTCTTGACCGTCTATTGAAGTACAACTTAGCTGGAGGCATATGATGGCAAAAGCTTGAAATCGGTCTTATTATATAGTCTTTTCTTAGCCTAGACTCAGAGTCAGTGACAAAGTATCACAAAGGAACTTTCTCACCAAAATCGTGGTCCAATTGTCTTCCCTTTTTCGATACAATCGTCAAAATTTTCGAGTTTGTTTAAAATCAAACACTAAAGAAGAAGGATAAGAAATCGTGCAGTAACCAAAAAAGTAATGATAATGATGATAACAATAATAATTCTATTTTAATTATTAGTTTTGCACTTGTACTTAACTGAGAAGGGGCAAACCTGCAGTGTATATTTCATATGGATGTTTCACCATGAACCCTTGGAGACAATTTCCATTCATAATATATATATATATATATATATATATATATATAATATATATATTCTTTATATATATAATGTGTGTGTAAGAGAGAGAGAGAGAGAGAGAGAGAGAGAGAGAGAGAGAGAGAGAGAGAGAGAGAGAGAGAATATTTGTTTGAATATATTTTTTAAAATTGCAGAACCTTGAAGTATTTTACTTCCCTAGCCTTTCTGTCAAGTCACCCCCAGTACTAAAACTGCTATAAAATCATAGAACTGTCAAATTTATTGTATTGTAATATTTTTGCTTTAAAGAAAACGGCCATCTATATACGTAACTAGTTTATCTTGTCTGGTAACCTAGTTTTCTAATAAAATAAACGTCTGAATTTGATTCGACTTACGGTATATGGTTTTGATTTCATGCAAAGGTCGTTTGGTTTGGTAAATTCATGTCCTTCCGGAAGCAATAAGGTTTAGGAGACAATTGATGTTGTAAACTCAAGAAAATGATAGAAAAATATCCAGGAAGATGGAGGATGAAAGCATATTTGACAAAAGTGGGTTAATGCTTGTTGCTATAGCTGGCAAGAACGAACACACACACACACACATATATATACTCGTATATATATCAGTCTTTATCTATCTGTGTGTGTATATATATATATATATATATATATACTATATACATACATATATATATATATATATTATATATACGTATATTGTATATGCATATAAAGTATGTATAGTATGTATATATATATATATATATATATATAGATATATATATATACTAGAGGGAGAGAGGAGGAATATATATATATATATATATATATATATATATATATATATATACATAGAGAGAGAGAGAGGAATATATATATATATATATATATATATATATATATATATATATATATATATATATATTTCTCTCTGTGTGTGTAAATACAAAACTAAATCTGTTTGCGTAGTGAGTCCAGTCCATGTTGCAACCTCATCCTGGGAAGCAGAGCCAACTTATTACTTGTTTATACTGGAGTCACGTACACTAAATTTTCATTAGTGTCAAAGAAATGTGAAAACTGTGGTATATACTGAGAATTTTTAGGCTTTAATAGATGTTTTTCCTTAAATGAAATGTCAACATAGCGTTCTAAATATGTGTTGATGTTGGTATGAAGGATAGATACTTATTAAAGTACTCTCTCTCTCTCTCTCTCTCTCTCTCTCTCTCTCTCTCTCTCTCTCTCTCTCTCTCTCTCTCTCCATTGACACAAAGCGCCATCCTATTCAGGCACCATTTCTCCACTAACTGAAAAGACACCATTTTCTTCAGACAGCACTAATCCATTTGCATCTCGTGTCCTAAAAATCCATTTGTTGATTAACCTTTTTTTTATTATTATTATTTTCTTCCCTCCAGCACAACTAACTCATTCTCGCTTAAGCTCTTCGTCAAATTATGTTAATAAAGACTTCATAAACGCTCAGCTTTTAAATTTAAAAGGCTCTTCATAACTTGCTCTCATTCTCTGATATTCATGCGTTTATCACAAAATCCTGTCAGTTTTTCTTTTCCTAGATGCAATTTTAGGTTATTTTTAACTTGACTTTAGTTAGAGAGAGAGAAGTTATTGAGCTGCTGCTTGGATGAGCATCGATGTGGTGCAGAAGAGAAGCGTATGAAGCTACATGTCTTCAAAGGTATCCTTCAAGTGAATCATAGGGGAAAGATCCAGGAAGAACTTATTGTAACATATCTTGCGATAATTTGGCAGATTTGATTAAAGGTGGCTAGGAATTAGTACTGGCTATGGAAGGAAGGAAATCTTTCCGTGAAGTATGAAAGAGTTTGAATATGTTTATTTTTCTTTTATTTAAAAAATTTGTGGATAGGTCCAGCAACGCATTCCTAAACTACTATCCTGTAATCAAAAGATTAGACATTGAATGCCGCTCTCTGTGATGGTAAAACTTTTATGTAGCTTTAGTTAGGTACACATAAAAGGTCAATTTTACGTACGAAGCAGGTACTACTTTATATGACTTAAGGATGTCTACAAGCATTTATTTAATATAATTTCGATTAATATTGCTCCTCTCGAAGTTATTACTGGATTCCAATTCAGAGATTAAAATTTAGGCCTCGAGTGTTTTACGTATAAAGCCAAAATCACTTATTAGCCATACCTACAGATAGTGTCACATATTTACTCTGAATACCACTAATTTTAGTATTCAGTTGATCAATGGAAATTGTTTTGTGTATTAATTTTGATTATCATAGCTTTAATTAGTTTAATTTTCCATTCATTAAATTGTCCAATACCTATATTATAGTTTATGTAAAGCTTATACATACTTATACATTATTTCGGTTAGTTTTGGTTTTATTTAATTTTGGTGAGTCTAAATTTAGACTCTAGATTAAAAATAATAATAATATCATCATTAAGAATATCCAAATCACGTTATTGCATATCCATGAAATTAGTTTTTAAATCTTATATTCGCACAAACATGGCCTGTTATCCACATCATTGATATTGAAGTCCTCAGCAAGCTTTGTATAATTAAAAGAAGTATTATTAAACGTTTGTGAATATTTAAATGCACTTTTGGAGGTCTCATTTTCTAGGTAAAATGGACATCAGTTTAGGATTTTGAACTATTCAGGGAAATTTGGAGTATCAATAAATTTATGGCCAAAATCTACAATCAGGCACGTACTAATTTTGTTAAGTTCATCAACTTTTAAATTCCATTTTGATTATTAAATTTAAATTTAAGTAGATTAGTTGATCAGGGCTTGCAGGAGGCTATAGTCAAACTGCATTGTTTTATCATAATTATTTAGACCTGTTAAGTTTTAATCCCATAATCTTAGCTTTAACAAACACTATTAAATAATTTTTTTAAAAAAATTAGGATTATTGTTATTAATCTAATGGAATAACTCATTAATATCGTCGTATTTATTACTTCTGTTACAACTCCTTATTCTAACACTTCTGTTGATAACATTTTCAAAAATTTCGTGATAAATGCAAATATGCAAGTTTTATTAATAATTCAGGTCACTGAAATATTATTCACTCTGTCAATAGGAACGTATGGATAAGCAGTCTATGCTTGTACAAACACACAATTATGTATATGTATATATATACACTATTTAAATATATATATATATATATATATATATATATATATATATATATATTTATATATATATATATATATATATATATATATATATAAACAAAGATACGCAAATTATATATATGTAATATAAGTATATAGGTATATATATATATACCATTATATATGATGATATTATCAACAGAAGTGTTAGAATAAGAAGTTGTAACAGAAATAATAAATACGACGATATTAATAAGTTATTCCATGAGACTAATAGTAATAATCCTAATTAACAAAAAATAATTTAATAGTGTTTGTTAAAGATAAGATTATTTGTTTGCATATGTGTATGT
>NC_087217.1:15308026-15310526 GCF_015104395.2 Macrobrachium nipponense
CAGTGTTTGAACAGTTCGCTCTGGGTACTTTTCCGAGTAGTTTCCTGTTTTTGTTTCTGTGGCCCAGTCAGGTATTCATTTCTAATTATTTTCATGTTCACTGTTGTGATCTGATATATTTTGCGGCCGAAGTTATAATGTTCACATCAGATTTTTTTATGTTGTTGTGTTTGACCGAGTTCAGAGTAATTTTGTAGCGATATTTTTGAAATTTGAACATTTTAGTGACATGACACTTTATTTTAGAGTACATTAAATTATTTGTTTTTGCGTACAAAACTGCTTTCCGAGTTACTAGTGCAGCCATTTAAATTTAATAATGAACGTTTAAATGAAAGCAGTTTTGTTTCACAATTCAAATATTCTCTCTGAGGTAAGATAACTGCAGATGAAATGATGCCTGATCCACGATCCATGACTGACTTCAACCGTATATAAAATAAAAACTACTAAGGCTAGAGTGCTGCAATTAGGTATATTTGATGATTTGAGGGTGGATGATCAAAATACCAATTTGCAGTCCTCTAGCCTCAGTAGTCTTTTTATATCCGAGATTGGACAGAATAAAGTGCGGACGGACAGTCAAAGCTGACACAATAGACTTCTTTCCCCGAAAACTAAAATTGAAGTGAATCCTTTGACAAACCGTCGACGCACGTCCTACAATTTTTGTCTCGTTTCGTACCATCTTTTATCGGTTGAATGCCACTTCTCTTTCGTATTGGACATCATATCCTTCCCTTTGATTCACCTCGTGCTCGTTATCACCTTTCATCGCCGCTTATTATATATATAGCTCCCCCTTTCCATGTCACTCGAAGCATCTATGGTTGTTAGACTGGAGGGGAACCTTGCCGTCCCCCTGCCCCCCCCCTCCTCTCTCTCTCTCTCTCTCTCTCTCTCTCTCTATTGTAGTTATTGTTTTAGTATTCCTAGGAAATTCTAAATATTCTTTGTACAATCATTATGCAAATTTAAGCATGTATTTCGAACATGCATTGTATGCTTCCAATAATGTGATTTACTATGGTATGCCCTGTGACCTAATAGAGAGCATTGTGGTCTTTGATTGCATCCTGATTAATATATATATATATATATATATATATATATATATATATATATATATATATATATATGTTTGTGTGTGTGTGTTGTGTGTGTGTGGATATATATTATATATAATATATATATATATATATATATATATAATATATTATATATATATATATATTATATATATATTTATAATATATATATATATATATATAATATATATATATAGATGCTGTTATCTTGGTATTTTGCTCTTTTTCGCATAGGGCCAGATGGGTGAAAGGTTAATGGTATTTCAGCCTAATTTCTCATACAAAAGCAATACATAGAAATTGAGTATCTCCCTAAGCTGAGTCTTGAATATTGTTGGAAGCTATTTTTATCATTAAAGTATAACTTCTACCCTATTTTTTATTTTCTTATATTATCAACATAAATCAAGAGCTTATCTCCATAGACTTTTAAAACGTCCATTTGGGTTTATGTTTTTTTGTATGTTCTTATCTGTGATATAAACTCTTCACTTCTCCGTGTATCTGCCGCTTAGGGAGGTGGCCTGATCGAAATTTTAGGCCTAAGCATGTGGGCGGGCCAGGGTCTTTTGCTCAGACACACGGAGGGCTGTTTGTCAGTAGGCAAACTTCCGACGAGAGAGAGAGACCTATGAATCATTAGCCAGGTCATAAATCTTTCATCTGAAGATGTACTAGGACTAGGTCAATTCTGATGATGACTGGGAATTACGGTATTTGGAACCATTTTTATATAAAATATTTTAGTCAATATGCAACGCTGGGCTGAGAGAGAGAGAGAGAGAGAGAGAGTCTTAATTTTAAAGGGATCAGATTCCACTAAATATTAGAAAATAAGACTATGAGAGAGGTTGTCAAAATATTGATTTTTACGCACAGCAATTTGTACTATTGATGAAGGAGTATTATAAAGCTGTAGATAATTTTTTAAAGGATATTACGCAATATTAGATAAAGGAAAAATAAAAATCACAATAGCATGAGATAACATTATTTAGTTTTACCCGTGTTTGCTTGTCTTTAAGGGAAAAATAAAGTTTTTTCTAAAGCCAACTTTATTTCATTCCTTCTGGCTCTTCTCGCTATTTTATGCAGATTATATCTGCAAGGGGATGAAGTTGCGAGCTCCATGCCCTCTACCCCTACCTCCCCGACACAGTTGGTTTAATGTTTATATATCAGTAACGTCTTAAACTATTAGCTGATTTGAAAATATTCTCTCTCTCTCTCTCTCTCTCTCTCTCTCTCTCTCTCTCTCTCTCAATCGGACGAAGAAGGAACGATATGGGCGCGGTCGTTAAAATTATAGTATGTTTCTTTTGATCTAAGCAGTGGAGAGAGAGAGAGAGAGAGAGAGAGAGAGAGAGAGAAGAAGAAGAGGAGAGGAAAAAAAAAGATATTTTGTGGGTGGA
>NC_087217.1:15318026-15320526 GCF_015104395.2 Macrobrachium nipponense
TTTCTTGGTGATGGTAGGATTCAAACCAGCGCACGAGGCGTTCCAGCGAGCACCCACAATTTGTGATCATTTCAACACATACATGTGCAAGAGCTTGTCATGCTAATGAGCAAACGTCAATTACGCAACTAATCCTAAAAAAAAAATTCAGCGGCTGTAATATTGCCACCTCGTCTTATTACAAAAAGAGAGATAGAGAGAGAGAGAGATAGAGAAAGAAAAAAAAACCGGGACTTGCATTTAATCCTACTGCTATTGAGAGAATAAAAACGCCATCCTTTGTCGAACTCCGAACCGTTGAACAAAGAGGAGCAACCGAATCGTTTCATTGCGTCTCTTTTGAATCACTTGATGATGTAATGTTGTTCCAGATCGGTTTACTGAATACTACTGATTTCATTGTGGGTAGAGAATAGTTAGCATGTACGTCATCGTTACGTCAGATCACTTATTTTTAACGCAGCTGTGACGTCATGCGTCATAAGAGCATCATGTTCGGCGCTCCTATGCCGTCACAAGAGCATCATGATCGATGCTACTTGCTTTGGGTGCGTTTTTGAAGATACTACTTCCACCAGTCGTGTTCGTTTGGAGACTGTTTTCGGTATTACAATTTTGCAGTCAACGTAAGCTTTTTTCTTTTTTTTTAAATCAACTTTGACACATTACCTCAACTTCGTGAAGGGATTGATATAATGTTAGGCAGAATAAATAGATGGTTTGTAAACGGAAAAAACTTTTTGCCGGAATTGAGAGGTATCATTCTCATGGAAAAGTTAAGTATATCTTGGTCTTGCCAGACCACTGAGCTGATCAACAGCTCTCCCAGGGCTGGCCCGAAGGATTAGATATTTTTAGAGTGGCTAGAAACCAATTGGTCACCTAACAACGGGACCTACAACTTATTGTGGGATCCGAACCACATTATATCGAGAAATGAATTTCTATCACCAGAAATAAATTTCTCTGATTCCGCGTTGGCCGAGCCGAGAATCGAACTTCAGACCACCGGACTGGTAGGCGAGTTCGAAAACCACTCGTCCAACAAGGAACGAGTGGAAATTCAGATTGGGGTCAGTCATGATCCCTAAACCAGAATCGTTCCAGGTTTTTCAGAAAAGGAGACTTCAGTGTGCTATTTTCAAAGCAATCTACTCTCTCTCGCAGTCTCCTATTGTTTTGATCATCGCTTGCTTGATTGGTGGGCTGAGTCATCTGGCGGTGCCGTGATTGTTAAAGCTGACCTGAGGGCTTGGAAGTATCTCCTATTGCGATATGTATATTTTATTGCTATTCATTCCTTATATGGTAAACACGTCAGCAACTATAATAAACTTTGTAAGACTAAAGAAACATTAGTTGATAAAGGTACGTATTGATACGCTTTTTGCATCGGTGTCCTTTTGCCTTAAAAGTCAAAGCTTAGAAGTGTTTTGTCTGCATTTAATAAGGTAAAGCGCCTCAGTGGCGTGGTTGGTCTGGTGTTTGCGTCCCACCTCGGTGGTCGCAGGTTCGATTCTCGGCCATTCATTGAGGAGCGAGAGATATATATTTCTGGTGATAGAAGTTCACTCTTGACGTGGTTCGGAAGTCACGTAAAGCCGTTGGTCCCGCTGCTGAATAACCACTGGTTCCATGCAACGTAAAAGCACCATACAAACAAACAAACAAACAATAAGGTATAATAGATGCTACGCTTTTGTAGCATAGAAGCTAATGATGGGAAAAATAGTTTTCATCAACCTTGAGAACAAATTAATGAATTCACTGACCTTGAAGACGCATGAAAGAAGCACTATAAGGCCATAAAAGCCTGAGAGTCTTCGATGGACCGTTTTCTGCTTGGTAACTGTCATGGCCACTTGTCATTGTTATGTTTTATGCTATATGGCTAGGAAAACGTTTCTACAGCATACAGTTAAGAGAATTATGACTGGATAATACCCAGAGGTTTTCTCGCAAGGTTTGACAGACGAAAGTCTAGGATGGTTTTACCTGAAGAGTCTAGTACATAATACTCCTTTAGATTTAATCTTTTCAGGGGACATTAGTCTAGAATGAGGAAAAATAGATTGTACCTATGATATTGTTCCGCTTTGTAACGTAGATGTTCCATATCAGACACTTGATCTTATCAGGTGTTCAAGAAACTGGCAGCAGAAAGCTGTTGTGCCGCATGGTGGTAGTATAGGACCTCATCTGAGGTATTTAGTTTTTATGAGAAATATTTATGTATCCAGCTCTTTTTCTATGATTTTATCCAGTTTGAAACTGTATATCATGATTCCGAATAGTTGTCATTGGTAGTCTCACTGCTCTCTTTATGGCACCAGTTAGCAACATTGCGCTCCTTGTCAATAATAAGTAATTCTGGTGTTAAATTTACAGTGAGGTTTATATCCCTGACAGAAAACAATGGAAAAAGTACATTCTATTCAAATATTTTTGTTTTCTCGTTTGCTTTCCGTGGTGTGAATGAACTGTAACTAGAAATCAGAGA
>NC_087217.1:15325526-15333026 GCF_015104395.2 Macrobrachium nipponense
AAGTAAAAATATATGGTTTTATATCCTGAAGCCTATTGTTGATGTCTAAACTTATCATCATAAATCAGCATTTGCGACCAATTAAAAAAAAATGCAAATTAAGAAAAAAATTCGTACGTTCTTATATATTTCTGTATGTATTATAATATTTCACTACTATTATTCATTCTCTATTTCTTACAATTGCAAATTTATGTAGGTTTTTTTGTGTATATCGTAATTTTATCAATTTTATTATTATTATTATTATTATTATTATTATTATTATTATTATTATTATTATTATTATTATTATTATTATATTACCTTGCAGAAGGATAAATTCAAACGTCGAACTCGAGAATACGGAAGCCTACAGGGATGATCAGTCTCTCTCTCTCTCTCTCTCTCTCTCTCTCTTCTCTCTCTCTCTCTCTCTCTCTCAAAGTGATAACATAGGGGCAGACAGCTTATTTACGTCGGGCTCATGTTATGAGAGAGAGTGTGCATAATATGCCGAATCTCTCTTGACTTATCGAGCACTAACATGTCTGTAATTGTTGATCATTTAGTTTTTGTGTACTTGTAGGAGCATTGCGTGTATGTATATAGTATACTCGAGCAGATATGATTAAATGCATATATAATTTCAAGAGTTTTGCTATGTGAGACTTATTTTAAAGTTATTATTTTTAGTTTCCTATTAAATTTTTAGATATCTTTTATAGACACTCCTTTTTTACTTATTTTTTTAGTTTCCTATTTAATTTATTACGGCGTCAGTAACACGTGTTGTAACGCCAGTTGTAATAGACATAAATCAATCAATAGTCATGGTTTTGTTTTGATATACTTTTGGTGACATACATTTCCTTTAACGTTCGCCAAATAAGTGAAATGGAAGTGATCAGCCTCTTATGCTTTCAGTTGATTGCCTGTCTTCCTACAAGATTTCTCAGAAATTAAAAAAAATGTATTTTAGTGACATTTTAAGACTGGTTCCAGTTTGAGCCAAGAGAGGCACTATTTTTGTTTGTTTGTTTGATATTTCTGTGTTCCAGTTTTCCACTTGAACGTGAGCAATTATATACTATTAGGTGATGTGAGTTAGTATATATAATATATATATATATATATATTATTATAGTAATATCATATATAATATAATATATATATATATATAAATATATATATATATATATATTAATATATATATATATATATATATATATATATATATATATTAATCTATCATTTTCTCTTACTCAAACTATATTATTGACATGCACATACACACACACACTTATATATATATATTATATATATATATATATATATTATATATATATATATATATATCTATGTATATATATATATATATATATATATATATATATATATATATATATTACATGTATATATACATATATTGAATTTTATTATTGTGACTCTTGAGAACTTATCTGTTCTTTTGGATGTAAGATTACTCCCTTTGGCGAAGTGTAAATAGCATACCTTCTCATCGAGTGGGCCGAAACAATGAAGAAGTTAGGTATTATTTTTTATTATTTTTTTTTATTTAGACAGAGAACTGGAGAGAATAGTAAATGAAGCCATGTTTCCTAGCTTTTTTTTCCCCTTTTTTTTTATAAAAGATGCGAAATTATCAAAATTCACTAAGAAAATGGCTCCCTATTTCAGATATATGCGGACGCCACTTTCCTATTCTTATGATTTCCTTTCACAGTTATTTACATAAATATGATTATTGGTTTATTCACTTCTTCGTGCCCAGCTCCTTTAATTTTTCTGTCCTTTATTTATTTTTACACATTTTTTTTACTAATATCAATTTTGCTTATATTTTTTTTATTAGATGATATAATTTTTACCGTTGAGTGTAAGGTAAATACATTGATGTCTATCTCGTGTCAGTTCGCAGAATATGAACAGATTTCAAAGATTTATTCATAAATGCGTGAAGCCTCTATTGACATTAGAGCACATACCGTCAGCTGTGATACTGCCAGAAATGATATCAATTTATAAACTGAATACTTAGTAAATGCATTTCATCGGAAATACACCAGGAGCCTGAAGGGTAAAATTGCAAAGAGAGTTAAACCAACCTATCAAACATCTGATCTAAATTTCAGTTCAAAAGATCAAACAAAAATAAATTGCAAAGCGATGGATCGCAATCAGATAATTATCAAAATCTGAATAGATATCAAGTCAAAAGGTTAGACCCAAATCAAAATTAAGTCAGGGATTTAAACTTTACAAAACCGCCGAAGTGTGTTCGGCACACTCGAGTTGAATGTACAGCTTATAATGAAACCTTCAGCCATAGCCCAGTGGTGGCCTGTGTGGTTGGCATTTATAGCGGTGCCAGACGCACGATTAAATAAGAACTACTGAGGTTAAAGGGCTGGAATTTGGTACGTTTGATGATTGGATGGTGGGCGATCAACATGCCAGTTTGGAGCCCTCTAGCCTCAGTAGTTTTTAAGATCTGAGGGCGGACGGACGGACGGACAAAAAGCCATCCCAGTAGAATTCTTTTACAGAAAACTAAAAATGAACGGTAAATTCATTGATAGTTCTGTCCTCGTAGAAACTTCACATCAAACTCCGTACAATCATTCGTCAAGATTTCCAAGAAGGGCATCGTGCTTCCGTCTACCCGTTACCAAGAAACTTACCTTACCTGTTTAATTACTTCAATGTAACGTAATTACTTCCCTAAAGTCTCATCAAGGAAAATGAATCGGGAAACGACGGTTGTCTGAGCAAGGTGTTCTCTTCGACTCTCGTGGATGAATATGATTTCCAATTATGTTCGTTTAATTGTAGGGGGCTGCTGTACGCCGACTTCTCATAGTTAGCCGAAACTGAACATGCAATTAACAAGTTTAATGAGTGTTCTAAATGGAAGGCAATTAGCTGTATTTAAGGCGAGCGCTTTTGTGCCGGTTCGGACACAATTTTTAGGCACTGGGTAGATGTAAGCACTTGAACTGTGTGTGTAGAGATAGGATGAATGAATTATATATATATATATATTATATATATATATATATGATATATATATATATATATATATATACTTATATTATATTATATATATATCAGTATTTTTATTTTTTTTCCTGCAAAACTATCATGACCATTGAAGCGTTCGATTAATTGCAAGAAAGTCCACGCATGCGCGTGTTTGTGCGTGTGTGCGCGCGCGGTGCATGGGACAAAGAGAGAGTGAGAGAGAATATTCGTTTTTAATTATATTATAATAATTGTTTGCGTTTGGTCCGTGTTTATAAATGCATTTGTACGTTCTTGCTCCATACAGACAGGCAGACAGACATAGAGACAGACATAAGAATTTCTTTGTGAAGGATGGCAGAAAGAAACTTACCGTTTACCGACGAATAGCTGAAGAGTCCTCGACCCAAGCTATATAACCTTCTCATCTTGTACGTGAATTGAACCGCAAGTAATTAAACGCCCAAAAATTCCCCCGGGCATTTGTTCCGATCATTGTATGAGAAGCAGCTGTCATTTGGCCAGATGTAGCCCTTTGGGACTTCTGAGTAACAACATCCGCGTCTTTGTCAGACGAGCCGGGAATTCGATTTAGGTGGGGCATCCGTGTAACTATATTGCACGCCCCCCCCCCTCCCTCCCCCAACTCAACTCCACCTCTCCCGGTAGTGGCTGTTTCGGTAATGGACCTTCTATATAAAATAGTTCTATATAAAACTACTTTTAAAAATCATTCATGCCTCTTCCGAGCTGACTGTATTCAGTGTCCATATGGCCAGCAATCATAAAAAAGTAAAACACTTTCAACAGAATGGTAGGCTGGAAAGGCACTGAGAAAGTAGGTTCTCAAGAGCAGTCTGACATAATATAAAAAAGCACTAATAAACTGATTCTAAAAGGAAACTAGAAAAATAGTCCTAAGGACGCCACTGATAAATGAGGAAATGGTCCGTCGACCATGATAAGTGAAGGGAAAGAAAAGTGAATAAGGTTTTTTTTTTTTCTTATGCTTGAGAAGCTTATCAGACGAGAAAAAAGTAGTATAGATTGATTCAAAGTCTAGATTAAAAAAAAGATAGTCTCTGCAAATAATGCCATTGACTTCAATAGGAATAAGGGAAGACATATACCCAAGTAGCATATATATATATATATATATATATATATAATATATATAATATATATATATGTGTGTGTGTGTGTGTGTGTGTGTGTGTGTGTGTGTGTGTTGTGTGTGTGTCTTGTTCTCCGTTTAACTGTTTACGCAAGGTACTGCAATCAATACTGTATTAGTAGCCCTAATATCTAACTAGAACCTGTCTTGTTTGTCAGACACTTGCTTTTCTATGATTCAGGATTGCAGGGCATTCATAAGTGCTTGGCCCCGTTGGCCTTCCTGCGTTTGCTTGTGCTTGTTGAGTGTCCAAGTCTTTAGGCCCTCTCTTAAGTGTCTGCTTGAAGATAGGTATTTCTTCTTAATGTTTCACTGAAACGATGCTCGTAAACATCGTGGTATATATTCTGATCTTTAGAAGAAGTTTGCATTCTCCAAACGATATACACTTCATGCGGTACACTGCAGGCGTTACTTACGGTTCTTTGCAGCGTCCTTTCGGCCCCTAGCTGCGACCATTATCATTCCTTTTGCTGTACCTACGTTCATATTCTTTCCTAGATCTTTCTTCCCATCCTCTCCTATCAATTGTTTCATTGTGTAACTGCGAGGTTTTCCCCCTGTTACACATTTCAAACCTTTTACTGTCAATTTCTGTTTCAGTGCTGAAAGACCTCATAGGTCCCAGCGCTTGGAATTTGGCCTAAATTCCATCTTAAATTCACTTCCAAAAGATATAAAAGATTTCTGATTTTATTGTGGAAATATTCGTGAATTTTTAAAGAAGGTCGAACTTTTGTTGTGACAGCAGTTGACAGAATTTTCTCTGTCACTTTCTCTCCCGCGGTTCTTTGCGAGGACCCTACCACATGTTTGTCGACTCACAATATTCGCCGTTTCTTTGCTCTAGAATTTGCTTCAGTGCACCAGCTTACTCATGTCAACCTTGCAAAAATTGCAATATGAATATCTATGTTTACCTGTATGAAATTTTTAAGGCTATGCACATATGTGTATACGTATACATACACTAATATAATATATATATATATATATATATATATATATATATATATATATATATATATATATGGCTGTTCCCGGAGAAAGACAAGAAAGACAAAATAGTCATCAGTGTGACATTCACAGATGAACCTAACCACCTGTCGTGGAAACTAACATAACATTAGCTTTTCCATACACCTACACTGGAGTCACGACGAAACTCGGTTGCACACACACTGCGACATTCACTTCTGTCTTGCATGCATGCTCTTGCTTCATAGAAGTTGGGGCTATTTCTTCCTAGTACTTCTTAGTAATAACTTACACCCAAGGGGAATTATGTTTGATAAGTGCTTCTGCCCTGGAGGGAATTCGATCGATATTTATGGCATTTTATGTTTTTTCCTTTTAATTTCATGTGTGTGTGTGTGTGTATGTATGTATGTATATATACTCGGGGTAGATCAGTACTTGGTGGAGAGGGCTCATCCTTGAATCGGCTAAAAGAAAAGACAGTAATCATTTCCACAGTAATAATTTCGCTGCTGTATCCTGAATGACCTACTTGTGCAGAAAACTTACGGAACATTGAGTTATTTATATATATATATATATATATATATATATATATATATATATATGTATTATGAATACTTATCACACACACACACACACACACACACACACATATATATATATATATATATATATATGTGTGTGTGTGTGTGTGTGTGTGTGTGTGTGTGTGTGTGTGTGTGTGTGTGTGTGTGTAATGTAGCCAGATCAAATACACTATCAAGCGTAGAATCCTGCCATACATAAAGTTGTATTTGACCAAATTACGCCGGTTAATTAAGATATGTATTCACTCGCCTGGTCACCTGGCTATTATGTTATCTCACTCTTATGAATATTCTTCATTCAGTGTGACCTTGAAAAAGCCAAACCAAGGCAACAAGAGCCACCTTACGAAGAGGGTGTCTCAATAGGCAAGGTACTGTTAGGCTTACTGACTGCCCTAACATCATTCCTCTCTCCCATATTGTGGTATTGGATGAAAAAATAAGGTTACGGAGAATATTCTTCAGGGGGGAAAAATTTATTACGCGACATTAAGATTTTCGTAGTATACGGGAAGCCTACTATATACGCTCACAGACGCCTTCACGAATAAATAAGCTTTCTCATATGCTAAGTTATGAGATTGGCGGTTTAGCTCTTGGAAACTGATTTCGCGTGAAGTTTGGTGGGAAGTCCCTTGTGGATTGTTGAGGAAGGGTTTTACCAACACACAATTTAAAAAATATATTGTTACAAAAGATTCTTACGAAGATGTGTTTCGGTTTTATTTGCTATTGTGTGTCACTACAATTCGATTCCAGTGGAACGTCACAAAGTAAATTATTGACACAAAATAGCTAATGAAACCAAAATTCATCAGCGTCAAAATCTTTTGTAATCATATTTTCATTTTATTGTCAGATGTCACGATAGAATATTTACTTACCTTCAGTTAGGTTACGACTTGATTTGAAAAACCAATCATCTTTCTCATATGAAGCATCTATATTGGCATGCCGAGGAACCCTTTAATGCCAGGTTTATTTTAATGATTGAGTTGGTTTGAGCATAATTGAAATGCCGTCTTTTGAAGTTTTCTTCTTTTTTATTGATGACCTCTGAAGTCTGTCATAGCGTTCTTCGTTTCTTTTCAAGATTTGGCAATGTTCTTCATTCAAGTTGAAGTTTTTAAAAATGTTATTAATCTCTGTTCTATTAAAGGTATATATACATGATTTTGCGTTAGCGTTATTCATTCTATGCGAAGTGTAGAGGAATTGTTCACTGTACCTGAAGTATGACAACATTCTCCACGCCCATAAATGCTCGACGCAATGCCCTTCATTTCTTTTATGTCACTTTTCTTAGCGTTACCTCTGTACCGATATCTGTCTCACAGCAGCGAAAGTCGGTGAAAGCAGCATTTCTTGAAATATTGCTGTCAGGGCAATAATTTCCTTTTAAATTCTGCGAATGCTGTCGGCTTTGAATAGTTCCAAATTGGAACCTTCAGAAGCAGGTGCTTGATCAGAAATGCCACTTTTTTCCTAGTTGCTATTTCGCTTGAAATATAAAGCGTCCTGAAATTTATTTTTTTCTTCTTCTTTAATAAGTGGGATTTCTTCACTTTACTTCCTCTTACTTCTTCCTAATGAACAGGTATTAAGTCAACATTAACATTTAATATGTAGTTCACTCTACTTTATAATTGTAATTATAATTGATAAGTACTTCGTCACTAGCGGTATTTGCATCACTGTCTTTTTTGTTTGTATGTTGTTTTTACGTTGCATGGA
>NC_087217.1:15338026-15360526 GCF_015104395.2 Macrobrachium nipponense
GACAGGGCGTTGGACTGGAGACGGCTTCGAAAAAGTCGGGAAAGAACGAAAATAGAATCGCCTGGGTTAGGTGAAGTGCAGAGGGGAAGGGAGGAGGAGGTAAAGCAAACAACTGTTTGTAGATCAACAGTGAGTAGATTTGTTGTTGGCCCATTTCGCCTACGATCAATGAGAGAGAGAGAGAGAGAGAGAGAGAGAGAGAGAGAGTAGGTGAGGAAGGGATAACAAAGAGGGCTCACCCTCCCCTCATATTGGGTTTACTCATACACCTCCCTCTCATGCGCACACCTTCTTTCACCCACTTGTTGATTCTCTCTCTCTCTCTCTCTCTCTCTCTCTTCCTCTCTCTGTCAGCATTTATTCTTTAGATTCTGAATGGTCACAAAATAATGACGCTATATATTAACTTTACGCTCATTTTAGCTTTATTATGTAGTGTTGGGTCGTATGAATTGATACTGTCGTTTGAAACTCACCCACAAACTTGCATACAAATACACACACACACAGGGTTGGAATGTGAGTAATTTTTGTGCGTGTGTTTGTGTGTTTGGTTCGTGGGTCGTATAAGCAGGTACTTTGGTCTGAAACATACATGCATATATATATATATATATATATATATATATATATATATATAATATATATACATATGCGCGCGCGTGTGTGTGTGTGTGTGTGTGTGTGTGTGCCCTCAATAGTAAGTTAGTGTTATGCAAATGAAGGCTTAAAGCTTTGATATGCAAAAAAATAAAATTGATGATAATAATAATAATAAATAAACAGATAGTGCGTGGATGTATAATTAAGTAATACAAGACCGCCTGTTTAACCACTAACTTCCCCCATATCGTCCAACATTCAGCGTAATATTCCTAGAGTAACGAAGGATTATTAGTCCATCCTTATTCTCTCTCTCTCTCTCTCTCTCTCTCTCTCTCTCTCTCTCTCTCTCTCTCAAGTAAAGACCTTTGAAAGCCACTGATTCCTCGAATCATTTATGCTTTCTTTGTTGCGGGGAAGATTAAACACAATGCGTGGGAAGCCAGCGTTGGTTGAAGGACTTTCATCTCTCCCATAGGCGTTTGTGAGGATTTCATTTGTAGTGTCTTGGTCAGTATTCTGTAGTTCGGTTTTTCATGTTGTCTTTTGAGTGGTTGTTAATATCTATAACTCAGCGGAGTCACCGACTGCAGACATTGTTAATTAAGTCCGGTAATTTCATAATGCGACTTAGAGGGGAAAGTGCAGTAGTTGGAAAAATAAACAAATAAAAGGATTTTTGTATGATGAAAAGAAAACAGGCTTTTTATCATGAAGTCATCTTCGGATGGGTAATGATGGACGTTGATGAGCATAGCCTCAGGGGCAATTTGGTAAATGGCCCTTTTGTAATTGACTTTGTTTGGATGATATTGCTTCCCGTGAATATGTGCGTCGTGTGTGTGTGTGCGTGCGTGCGCAAGAGAGGCTGAGAGAGAATATTTAATCAAGGCGATGTTCGGATGTTCTGTTAAATAGGAATTTTAATGTTCCATTCGGTTTTTTCTATTAGAAGATGAGTTTTTTCCCATTTAGTTGTCTAGGAATTTCCAAGTATTTTTGTTATTGTCGTTAATAATTTATTTCACCGGGGAGATTTCCGTAATCCATCTGTTTTATGAAGCCTATGATTGATTCTTATAGTTTCTTTTTTTTCGCTAATTTCCTATATGTTGTCATCGCCTTCATTCTTGTTTTGTTTCCCAAACTTCTGCTTATATTTATCTTTCTCCCTCTTGCCTCAATTCTCCCTGTCTTATCTCTTCTTTTTTTTTCTGTAACGCCTCATTTCTTCTGTTATTTTTTCCCCTTTTCCTGTGTATAGATCATTCTGCTCTACGCTTCCTTGCATCTGATGTTCTCTTTTGACTCCCTCGTTTGTTATTTTTCTTCCCCTCTCTCACTCTTCCATTGGTTGTTTCCTCTCTTTCTGTGCTCCTTCGAACCTCCAATCTTCTAGTTTCATCTCCCTCCATTCAAGTCATTCTCTGTCCCTTCGATCCTCCGCTTTTCTTGTTTTCATCTCCTTTCATTTATATTCTTATACAAGTCGTGCTTCTGTTAATTTCTACGTAAAGGTGGCTATTGTTTACTAATATTTTTTCCTCCGAAGGCCAACAGGACTCGCGACTTGTTGACCGCATATGGCAGGGCAGGCCCAAAGAGGCTTAGAAGAGGGAAGGTTATAGAAAGAGGGCAAAGAGAATTTCAGATCTGTAATCTGTCAGTTGCCAAAGGTACATTTCCTCAGCCGATGTCATTACAGCTCCTGCCTTGCATCTGATTGGCCAATGTATTATTGAAGTACTATAAAGTAAATGAAGCGTCATTTTTAATAAGAAGTATTTTTGAGGGGGACATTATATAGTGATGAATAGCTTAAAATGTATAATGCATAATTTTTCTGAATAATAAAACTGTAAAATCGACAACTGGACTGACTCCAAGAATGTTTCGGTGACGAGTCTCCATCCCGCCAATCACGACTAGCTTTGTGATATCGCCTGCGGACATTTACCGTCAGCTCCTAAAAAACAGACTGTAGTCGAAATGGCTAAAAAAATATAAAAGGACGGTCGAGCCAATCAGTCTGGAGATTGCTTGTCTCTGTAGAGAGGTTTGCCCTGCAGTGGGGGGCTGGTTGGCATTTACGATCTTCATTTTTCATTTATTTAAAAAGAAATTGATATTATCTGCTGCGTTGCATCGAAATACTTTACATATTAAACGCATAACTATTATTTCCTTCCCTGTACGTTTTTCCTCTGTTTTACTACAGTTATTTTTTTTACATTTTTTTTTATTTCTTCTCCTATATTACTTATTCTAATAGTTTTATTGATATTGATACTTTAACTATAAATTTCTGAGTACTATTGAATTTAATCTATGCTGTATTTTAGCTTCTGATTGGAGAATTGGTAGATGGTTTACTATTATAGTTTGTTTTTGATATATTTATCTTTTACTCTGTATGAGCACTCTAGTGAAAAAGAAGCGAAGAAAACCATTTACTTGATGAGCACTATTCCTCATTATAAAGTTCCGGAATGAAAAGAAAATAACCGAGACCAGAGAGGAAGTGAACAAAGTATAAAATATTATCCAAACGAAAATTATAATAATTTTTCTCTTACCTTTATTCACCGAACGGAAATCCTTTCACTCTTGCTTCTTACGCTTTTGAATATATTTTCGTTGTTGGAACGAGAGTGTATTGTCCTTTCCTGTATTTAGCAAATGAATGTTTTTTTTTCCCTTGAGTTTTAAGGAGGTAAACATAACGACGGTTCCATTTCAAGGATATTAATGATTTCCCTTTCTTGTGAAGCAGTTGAATAGTTGTCTCTTTCATTGGATGAAGTAGATTTGTTCTTCCCTGATATTTTAACGTAGCAAATGTAGTTGCATCTTAGCAGTTCAAGGATGGTGATATGCATTGGCTTTAATTCAGAAATGTATTAAATTATCTTTTCATTTTAAGGGAGGATGTATTTCCTCTCATTTTATCAAATTAAGTAAATTACCCTCCGTTTTACTTATGAGCAAAAACATGTTCCACATTCTCCGTCTCATTTTGTAATTAAATGAACATATTTTAGTCCTTCCTTATTTTCTAAACTTTCTCTTCTATATCCATTATGATAGATAGTGGTCTCCATTTTTATGTTGTAAATACGCTCACTTAAATGTAAGAAGTAGAATACATTTCCATCCATTTTGTCAGTAAATGTGTTTTCCTTATTTTGAAGATTTTATTTTTCATTCCGTTTATGGTATCCCTTTCTTCCTGTAGTATTCATTAACTCTTACCATGATTTTCAGTACAGCAATGCCTTTTGCCTTAGTTTTTGTATAGGTACGGCTATTTCCTCTCCAGTTTTTTTCTTTTTTTCCATCTCAGGCATTACTTTTTTCTCCTAAGTTTTGTTGCAGTTTTGTTGCATGCGATAGTTTTGTCTAAGATATTTTCTCCCATCTTTCACTGCTGTTTTTCCCAACTGAAAATTTTTGACCAAAATTTTCTTCTTCGTAGCTTTTTTCTCAGGTTTTCTGCCTGGCAGCAAGTTTTTCTGATAAATTTTCGCCTATGGTAGATTTTCCCCTCAACATTTTCTGCCACGATATATATTTTTTTTTCGTCATCTCTGACTAGGTAATTAGATTTACCCTCCCCTGCGCCCTAATTCATTTTAGCCATGTCAAAGGATTCGGTCTCTCCCCGAAAATATCATTCAGATATCCCATATGGTCTACCTCCGTATGTCCTCGTTCATTTCATGACGAAATACTTTGAGATGAACCAGTGAGCCGGATTCTTTAACCTGCTCACCGAATTCGTGTTGCACAACCCCAGCGTATCTCTGTCTCGCTATCATGTCGGGCGATCTCTTTCTCGTGCTATATCGTATATCAGGTCATTTTATCCAGATCAGGTCATTTCATGAGACCTTTGAATAATTTGAATATTCACTTAGGGGAAAGACGCAGTCGACCGTTAGAATCAGTGAAATACTTTTGAAATATTGATTACCGTTTCCATCCCATAAGGTGTTAATGCCGTCAGTCCACCTCACGTGGTGAACTATAGGCATTACTGAAGGGTCTTTGCAGCGTCTCTTCGACCTGTAGCTGCAACCTCTTTCATTACTTTTACTGTGCCTCCGTTCATTTTCTCTTTAATCCACCTGACTTTCCACCCTCTCCAACAATTGTTTCCTAGTGCAACTGTGAGATTTTCCTCCTGTTAGACCTTTCAAACCTTTTTACTGTCAATTACTCTTCTAGCGTTGAATGAGCTCATATATCCCAGCGCTTGGCCATTGGGCTAAAATTCTATATTCCGTTCTATTTTATTGCCGTTTTCAGGTCTTTAATGGGCTTGTATTTCTTGTTGATGGGTAATCTAATTGCTCCATGCTCTGTTACCCACCCCCATACCCCTCACTCTGATGACTTGGCGTCTTTCATTGTGACCCATTGCTGATTACGTCAGAGGCTTCCGCAGCAAAGTCAAGAGAACGTTTCAAAGACTGAATTTTGAAATAGGCCGCTTGTCTCATGTCAGCTTCGTTACTTCACAGGATTTAGAAAAAAAGTCATAAATTGGAGAATAATTACTAGTGAATCTGTATCTCCATGCAGCGGAATGTCCTGTTTCTTGCACGTTGCTCAAGTGTAATTGCTTATAGTTATTTCGTTTAATAACCGGGTAATTTGCAACCTGTTGTTATGGAAAGTAATTGGTGTAACATAGTTTTCTCCGTTGTTTGTGTCTTGATTAGATCCAACTCATCATCCTATCCCGTTCGTCCTGTTTATACGTCTATATATTTATTTACTTTAGATTTTAAGAGGGGCTGGGTGTGATTGATTCTCCCGTTAGGTTGTCTACGAAAAAAGAAAGCGTTTTCTTTGAATCATTTTGATAGGTTTGCCAGCGAAAAAAATATCGTGAAAGCGCTTCAAGTTAATTGTGCTTTTTTCTTATTGAGTTTAAAAAAAGTATTGAGCGTTGAATAATCTTGAGACTTCCTTGATGTTGAACATCTTTTAATGGTTTCCCAAAGTATGAATACTTCGGACATTTTTTAATCATTCTGAACATTTCATTTTTCAAACTCACTCATACTTGTTTGGATAATCACACATATTTAGAACATTGTAAAAACTGAGCAGATTCAATTACTTTCTCAACATTAACAACATTTTTAAGATTATTGAGGCATATTCCTAAATACATTCGTTAATTTACTGACTCTCAACATTGTGTAATCTACGTAAAAAAAGTTTTGTTTACATTCCATCCAGTGTCAGGTAAATCGTATACACAAAACCATTATGAATTAAATGAGGTAGCGATATGCTAAGCAAATATATGAATATTTTAAAAAGCTAGAGAACGTTGAAAAAGAGTTTTGGTGGAAATTTAAAAGTAACCTTTTTTCTTTTTTCCTTTTTTTTAATGATCTGCATACATGCTCCGAATACGTTGATTTCTTGTCATGTTTTGAGAATGTTTTCAATGTATGTACATTATTCACATGAAGAACGTGGTAGTTTGAGTATATATAATCAGTTAAACTGTATATGTATTTAAGAACAATTGTCACACATGGGTTGATTCTGCCTATCCTGATAGCATCGCTGTATTAATAAGGATAGTTCGTACACGTGTTCACTCAGCATTGCACATTTTTGCCTGTTTCATTGATTTAAGTATGTTAACACAAATATTTTGGACGCCTGTCAACAAATTATTAGGGCGTTGCAATTTTGCATGACAACGACCAAGTTTCATGATATATTGTCTTCCAAACGCAGGGAGGAAAATAGATGATATTTATTTTTCTAAGCTCAGAAACGTTTTGTGCCTGACTCAGTAAAGCATAACATAAATTTCCATAGTAGCGCATAGTTCTGACATTGAAAAATACTCAAGTTTAAAAGTAGAAATGAAAATGAAAGTATTGTTTTGAAAATATGGACTTGGGGAAAGGTGCGTAGAAAGAATTGAAAACATTCCCCTTGAAAATAGATACAGATGTATTGAAAGATATTCTGATTTAATTTGAAAATAGAGAGGTGCCGAAAGTGCTTGAATTGCAGACTGAGGAAATATAAACATTTCCAGAGTGCAGAGTTGACAGTGGATAAAGTACTTAGTGTTTGAATGACATCTATTTGGCGTCGAGACAACTCTGGGAATGTTGGTACTAGAAAATAAATGAAGAGGTGAAATAAAGAAGAATATGTTTAACAGATAGAAGGAATATCAAGGACTTTTGAATAATACTTGATTTTGCCGTAGATGAATTTGTAGAAAATGAAGTAACAGTTGTGACAGAAAATCAAACGGGTATAATAATGGATTTAGTAAAAAATTACGTATAAGAAGATTACTTGCTGTTAGTGAATAGATAAGCAACTGATCTGTGTGATGACTCAATAACAAGAAAATAAATACAAACTGGATGAAGAGAGATTTCCTGATCGACTGTTAATTCGTAGCAAGTGAATATCCTATTTTTGATTAGAAATACGGAAGAAGAAAGTCTTATTTTTTTAGTAGACATTATATCACAGATAATTAACTTCCTTATTTTTGAGCGGGAGCATTGAAGCATTCAAATTTTTCAAGATGTCTGCCATGATGTCAGCTATGATTAATCTCCTCCAGGAGAAAATATCTCAAATTGAAAATGTAAGTAGCATAGTGTCTTTTGTTAACTGATTTTGTTTGCATGTCAAGTTATTTATATATTTTTATTTCACAGATGTGTTTACATTCTGCCCATTGTTGCTTTTCTCTTTATTAACATGAAGATGTGATTTTGACACCCATAGGCACACACGTTTATATATATGTATATATATGTATGTATTTGTGTATATATATATGTGTGTACTTATATATATAATATAATATAATATGATAGAGCATACATTCTTATCCTATAAATCACAGATATATGTTTAATATACTATATATGTAATATATATATATATTATTATATTATATTAAATATAATATGTATATTAAATATATAAATAGTGTGTGTGTGTGTGTGTGTTGTTGTGTATTTGTTCTTAGAGTTTACCATAATTAGATTAAGGCTAACATTCAAGTTTTCTGTTTGTATTCTATATAATAATACATATATATATATATATATATATATATATATATATATATATATCATATATATATACATACATATATACGTGTTATGATATAGAATAAAAACAGAAAACTATTGGCCTTATTAATGGGTGCATCTAAGAACAAACAAGACAGCAGTTACTTCCAAATCTTTTACACAGACCGCAGAAGTTATTCTGTATTTGTTTCTTGCTCTTTCAAACGAATAAAAACATCGAAAGATATGTAGTCAAGTAATATATTCACATTATTAACCGACACCAAATTGACGAAAGGTGCGCAGTAAAAAAAATAAATATAGTAAATATCGAGGCTTACAGCAATTCCTTTCCATTTAGGGACTTGCAATCCATTTATCTTTCAAGGTTGCATAAGCGAACCGCGATCATGATACAATACTTCTATTTCGAGCGTAGTTTATGCTGAGAACAGAAAACGAGAATTTAATGTGGATAATTTGCGAAAACACTTTTAGGTGTCTTATGTTTTTTGCGTGTTGCATACTTACATGCATGCGTGTGTGTTTTTGTGTGTGTGTCTCCATGTGGGGGCTTGCGAGCGAGCGAGCGCGCGATTGCGTGGGCTCTGCTATGGAGGACAGTTTATCTTGGATTGCTCCATTTGCCAACAGGATTTGGAGATTAACCTGTGATTTACCAGTGTGCTAACCAGCCTAGATTTTCTCCCCACCATGTCTCTCTCTCTCTCTCTCTTCTCTCTCTCTCTCTCTCTGTGTGTGTGTGTGTGTGTGTGTGTGTGTAGTGTGTGTGTGTGTGTGTAGTGACTAAAGGAAGGATTAGAAATTCTCTCTCTTTGTCTCTTTCTGTCGGCATTATCGTTATGAAAGACTAAATAGCATTCGGTGTAACGAAGTATATTCGCAGAAGTATTCTGATCTCATCATTTAAGTTTGACTCAAACTCCTCCTTTCTTCTTCTTCTTCTTCTTCTTCTTTAGTAGAGAGAATTCGAAGCTTTGTATAATCCCCTCCTTGGGATGATGGGATCCATCTAAAGGCCATCTAATTAAGGTTGAAAACATCGAAGTAGAAAAATTGCAGTGAAGATGAGATTACTCTCCCTTGGGGAAGTCTGTTGATAATATTTTTATTCCCGGTGTTTTCGTGGTCTCTTTGGGTCCTTAAAATCTAAATCTTTTCTTCCACTTGACGGTTTGGGTAGGCATTGGAAATTTGTCATCTCTTTTTACCTGTCTGTCTAAGTTTTCTATCTACACACTTTTACACATGAACATACACTGTGTTTTTTATGTCTATGTCTGTGTTTATGTGTGTATATAGATTTATTGATCGATGGATGAAAAAATATTGGTAATCTTAAGGAATAAAAACAAACGGATCGACGTTTACCCACAGATTATATACATACATATATATATATATATATATATATATATATATATATATATATATATATATATAATATATGTATGTATACATATATATATATATATATATATATATATACACATATATATATTTATATGTATATGAATATATATATGTGTATATATATAATATATATATACTATATATATATATATATATATATATATATATATGTATGTATGTATGATGTATATAGCCAGACATGACAAATTTTCAATCCCACCCTGACGGCTTGAAAAAGAAATACGAAATATTAATGAACCCGGGCCAACGAAAACATTAATGATAAAAGTATTATCAAACAGACTTCCCCCAAAACGCTAATCATCTCATCTTCATTACAATTTTTATTTCACCTCGGTGTTTTCAACGTTAATTAGGTGGTCTTTAGATGAATCCCAGCATCACCAGAGACGAGGGTGTTTTGGGGGCAGGGGCTAGATATTACGAAATTGAGAATTTGCTCTGGTCTTCTCGAGGAGGATAGGAGGGAGGAGGAGGAGGAGGAGAGGAGGAGGAGAGAGGAGGTGGAGGAGGAGGAGGAGGAGGAGGAGGAGGAGGAACTCAAGAAAGCCAGACTTGAATGCTGAGCAGGAAAAGCTTCCACGAATGTACTTCGTAACTTTGAATGCTATTTGTTCTTTTATAACAGTGATGCCTGAGAGAGAGAGAGAGAGAGAGAGAGAGAGAGAGAGAGAGAGAGAGAGAGAGAGACTTCTAGTTATATATATATGTGTGTGTGTGTGTATGTATGTATGTATATATGTATAGTTTTGTCACTAATTCATGCAGAGGCTTTTTTATAATCAGAGGTCTTAAGTCACTGATGCCCCTTGATATGCAGGTCTCTTTACCATTCGAGATATCCAGCGAATTAGAGGCAGAACTTTCAAAAATAGACACTTGGTACAAACTTACTTTGCACTTATTATTATCACGGTGGAGATGGATTGATTTCGTTTCTTAAGTACAGAACCTGAATTCGACATTAATCAGTAGAGCAGAAACGAAATTAACTTGTTTCTCTTTTGACAGTTTACTGGAATATTTCGTGTCACTTCCGTATGGAACACAAAAAGCAAAAGGCTGGAATCCTGGCCCGGCCATATGTAGTTATATTTTAATTCACTGGACGTAAGTTATGATCAAGGTAAAGTGAAATGAATTTGAAATTAACTGGTATTTGAGGCTTTCCATATATAAGTATACATATATAATGTATATATATATATGTGTGTGTGTGTGTATGTATATAAATGTGTGTGTACAGACATCCATACGTATACTGTCTATATACATAGATACATATATACGTAAAAAGTTTTACCAAAGAGGGACCTAGGTCAGTAAAGGTTACTCTTTCTGTTCTCAGGAGCTATCTTAGAGATTGCTAGCCCCCATACCCTTGATAAACTGGTTACGAATGAACAAAGTCGATTAACTACCAAGTGCCTCATTCACTGTTGAGGTCAACATCAAGAATGATTTTCAACGGAACATTCTTGAACCGTTCCACCTCACAGGCGATGTGTGTGTGTGTGTGTGTCGGTTTTGGTCTCTCCCAGGGCGTTCGTTGAACTTTGCTGTTCACAGGTAATGAGGGCAGTGTTCAGAGGCACCAGACTACCTTTGCCTCATTTTACCCCCAGGGACTTCGCCAGTAAGTTCCTTCTTTTTTAGGCGCAGACTTTCTTTTATTTTCGTCAAATACTGATGCCCACGTGGCATCTACTACTGTCTGGCAACATTTCCAATATTCTTAATACTTCCTCTAATCCTCCGGCTTTTAGTACAAAACTCTACTGGACGCAGAGTGGCTGCAGACTTTTTTTGGCTCTCTTAGAAGCCGGGGGATTAAAGAAGAAACTTCCTTCCCTTGAAATCCTACAGGACTAAAGGGCTTTTGTTTTGGTTTCTGAAGAATATCAAAAAGTAGTGGTGATGTCTAAAGATCTGACGGAACTAAAATGGAATATGCCGTATTTCGAAAAACACATTTCTTCTATTGCCGGCCTTCAGAAGATAAAGGAACATAGACAAATTCAGTTCATTTTCTGAGAGACAAAGAAAATACTATAGTCATGTTCAGTTCATTTTCAGAGGAACGGAGAAGTTATTTACCCAGCTAATATAAAGAATCCTGCTTTATCAATGTTTACATAAATATCTTCATATAAATCATAAAAGCTAAAATTGACGAAGTGTATATGCTCTTCAGGTGTATTTACAGATGTGCGGACGGTTATTTAAGATCAGATTTATTAATCTCCCATCAATCTTATCATTTGCATAAATATTGTTGACCAAAAAATCACCGCTAATGATCTTCAAACGCGTTGTTGTTTCATAGATCTCATTGTTGCATGAATCAGTGTAATGAAGAGTTTCATTACAAGCAGAAACAAAATTGCTCGAAGGTAACAACACTTCTGACCAAATATTTTCTCTGAATTACCTATAAGGAATACTTTCTCCAGCTCAGTAAAATGGGAATTGATTGTTGAAGATGTTTACACACCGTACAAATAATCTTTTAGATTATCGTTAACACAACTAAAAAGAATGCAGCGTTTAATATTGCAAACCAAACGTTCATAATACTCATAACTAAAATCGCATTGTTGCGCGTCAGTTGGATACAACTGAAAACGTAAGGGGGCATCCACATCACTGTAAAAATCTCACAAACAGACGTCGGAAACACATCGCATACATATCACAAACAGGTGGAAAACGAACCAACAGCTGGACAATCGTATGAAGCACTGGTTAGGACTTTCAAAAAGTGGTATACTTGTATCTAACCTGTTGGTGACGTTTTCACAAATAAGTTGCTACTGTCTGTTCATGACCTTTTTTTCTGTAGTGTGGACCCACCATACGATGCGTTCACTGTTTAAAATTCCCAAAGGTAATAGAACTGAGAAATAAAACACTTGCCAGTAATTGTAAGCAAGGCACAAATATGAGTACATAGACAGCATACCCTGTGTTTAAGTCAGTAGGAGTTACATGTCATCATGTGCTTAACATGTGGGATATCCAACTTAGTGCTGCCAAGTTTTCTGACGATGTAAAGAGCTACACAGAGTTTAAGAAATGTAAATTCGCAGAAGGTTTAAGAGTATATTTGTGACTTACTCTTGCAATTTAAAGAAAGGGAGCTATGTTTCTTGCTTCAAAACCTGGGCCTTTTCGCAAATAGGCCGTAAAATGTTCTCAAGTGGCGAACTTAGGTGAATATAACTAGATGTATGGGGACAGTACTACAGGCTGTTATATATTGTATGTTAAAAGTAGTCACACATACCACACTCCATGCCCAAAGTTCTTGGCTCATTAACTCATGATGCCCAAGAGTCCCTGATCTGAGACGTTTAATGATATGGGCACCATATGGTAGTAAATGAACCAAATGAACTCTTGCTCCCACTTTCACAAGCGAACTCATCAGGACTGAAAGTCCTTGAAAGTTATAAGGCGCAGGGTTCCAAACTTTGCCAAGAGCATTTTAATCAGTTTCCAAAATGCGTGAGACCTGGGTGCTGTTTAGCCTTTCTGATACTTTTGCGGTCCTCTTTGGAAGGTGCTCCTTCCATCCGTTCTACTCGCATATCAATTGTATTCTGTATTCCACAATTATATGCATCTCATGACTACATGCGCATCTTTGCTTAGTGATTCACTCATGTTCCTGTAAGTGATTTGAAAATGAGACTGAAAAAAACTTTTAACAAGTAATTAGAAGTTCAGTGGCGTGGTCGCTATGGTGTTGGCGTTCCACCTCGTTGGCCGCGAGTTCGATTCTCTGGCATTCCATTGAGGAGTGAGAGATTTGTATTTCTGGTGATAGAAGTTCACTCTCGACGTGGTTCGGAAGTCACGTAAAGCCGTTGGTCCCGTTACTGAATAACCACTGGTTCCATGCAACGTAAAAACACCATACAAACAAACAAACAAAATAAGTAATTAGAATTGACGCCTTGTCCAATAGGTGATAAAAAAACACTTATTTTGAGTATGGGACTTGAAATCCCATATATGAATGTTATCCAGTAAGTTTGCAATTACTTGAGAAAACTCCATTTTACAAGGGAAAAATTTGTCGTAAGAGAAAAATAACTGACCAGGATAAATATGTCTGGATTCATGGAAGCCGAATATAGTAGAGGTAGCCGTGAAACTCATTATGGAGCGAAATATTCTCAGAGTGATGTGACCCACTTCATCCTGCATTTAATTGGACTTCGTCTACTCGTCCCTCATGGCTGACACATAATATAATACTTGCACTGTTCTTACAACTTGTTTGCCCAAAGATTGTCCTTAGAATGATGTTGCACAAGAATCCTTTGCTCTGCATAATTAGTGTGTGTGGGTGTGTATATATATATATATATGTATATATATATATATATATATATATATATATGTTTAATAATAATAATAATAAAAGGAGCCCATAAAAACGCCAAAATATAGAGAGAAAATACTATATTTCAGAGATAGTTCTCTCTCTCTCTCTCTCTCTCTCTCTCGGTCTCTCTCTCTCTCTCTCTTTCATCTACCCTGAAGAGAGATAGAGCAGTCTCTGAAATATAGTATTTTCTTTCTATATTTTGGCGTTTTTATGGGCTCCTTTTTATTAGATGCACCCCATTTCACTAGTCATATATATAGTATATATATATATATATATATATATATATATATATATGTATATGCATATGTATATATGTATATGTATATGCATATATATATGTATATGTATATGAATAACTTGATCACGAAGTATATAAAACGTGATGCCATGTATAAATAAAGGTTTTTGCCAAGAACTTCGGCGTCTAGCACGACCCTTTACTCAGGGTCGTGCTAGACCGAAAGTTCTTGGCCATCTTGCTTTCCATTTTTTTCTTCGTGGCAAAACCCTTTATGTATATATATATATATATATATATATATATATATATATATATATATTATATAATATTGTGTGTGTGTCTATATCTATATGTATATATATGTGTGTGTATATATATATATATATATATGTGTGTGTATATATATATATATATATATATATATATATATATATATCTATATATATATATATATATATATATATATATATATATATATATATATATATATATATTATAATGATGTTGGTTCCCTTACTGATAGTTATTTCCCGTGTACGTCCGCTTTCTAATTAAGTTCAGATTGCGAAGTGTGTGAACAATATTTGGAAGAATTCACGCCAAAACTAAAACTAAAGTCAGTGATCAGACTTTACCAGTCTCTCTCTCTCTCTCTCTCTCTCTCTCTCTCTCTCTCTTCTCTCTCTCTCGTATAGTAGCCCAGGGTTGCATATTGACTGAAATATTTTATATCAGAATAATTCGAAATACTGTAATTCCCAATAATCATTAGAATTGACCTACATCTTCAGATGAAAGATTTATGGCCTGGCTTATAATTCATAGGTCTCTCTCTCTCTCTCTCTCTCTCTCTCTCTCTATTAGTATAACATGTTGCGAGCTCTCGATATTTGTTCATATATATGTAACCAATTGTTTCTTTATTTCATCCTCTTCCTTGCTAAACGTGTTTACATGCCGTCTGTCTTTCTCCGTCTTACATACAACCTGTTGCGTCCCATCTCTCTCTCTCTCTCTCTCTCTCTCTCTCTTTCTCTCTCTTTCTCTCTCGTCCTCTCTCTGTCCTGCTCCCAGTAAAGGAATTATTAATCGATAGTTAGTCTCTTTCTCTTTCCATCTCTGTCACGCGCGATTTCAATTTTTCCTCATCATCTCTGTCTCCCGCCCTTCACCTTCCTCCGGCGGTAGCGGCATCCTTTGCCCTATTCTCTGTCCTTTATCCATGCCAACCCCCCTCCCCTTCCCAGGGCGAGTGATGGGGGTTGGGCAGGTGTGCGAATAGTTCCCAGGTCGATCAATATTCTCTCTTGATTAGATAACCTCCAATATTGCTGATAAAGGCAAGATTGAAACGAAAGGGAACATATCGCGGACTCCGTTCTGGAAGTCAGACACCTCTTGTCGGAGGAGTGGGAATATGGTCGATGTCGTCCCTTTTTGCTCCGTTTGGTGCTAGATTAGGTACGATTCACTAGACAGAAGATACTTTCTGCATATGCATGCACCACACGCGCGTGCGCGCAAACAGATTTACGTCGGGGAGACGGGTAGATCCACCTCGCAATGATTAAAAAGAGCACAAAAGATCAGTGTGATTTGCTTTAGAGAGCTCGGGGATTTTTCTACATACTAGGGCTGAAGGCCATACCATAAAAAGGAGCGCGGCAGAGCTGGTTTTCAAAAGTACCTGTCCCGTACAAAAGGAAGATGCTGGAATCTGCGATCATCAATCAAACCAATAATATGAGCGTGTCAGGAGTGGAAATCGGATGACATCGACGGGATAATTCTCAAACCCTTTCTCAAACATGCGTTCCAGAACAGACGACCACGGGACTCATCGTCATATGAGGCACAAAACACCAGGGAGTGCCTTAATTTCCATCCTTCCTGGGTCAACGGTCAACTGCGTGTCATCAGCGGTGTACTGACACACATATATATGCTTTATGTGTGTGTATATTTATATATATATATATATATATATATATATATATATATATATATATATATAATATATCCCTGTAACATATCATGTCCACCTTTTACCAGTGATCAGAGACACAAAAGGAAGTGCTCGAAACATATGGTTGCAACGTTCAAATGATGTTTTATGGGCCTTTTATCCTCGTATCATACTGTTGTATTACAGTGAAATATATATCTTGTATATAATAAATATATGAGTGGTTGTATTATTCATATAACGTGACTTCGTTGTGATTTCTCGGGATGCAGGTTCGATTTCCGATACAGGACATCATAATTGCTTCATATTTTTTAAAATTTGGTCGAAAGCTTCGTAGTGACGAGCGAATCCAAAGAGTGTGAAGAATGAATGAAGTTTAGAGGCCATTGTTGCAATCACTGTTAAAAGTGACCAGTATTTTCTTAATACATATACTTTTATATGTGATATATATATATATATATATATATATATATATATATATATATATTGCATTTTTTTATCACCAAACTTCTTCCCCTTAAGAATGTAAATCTGAAGGGTATTGCAAGCTTTTCCGCCACTAAATAGGTCTTTTGGGGGATGAAGTTGCCAGCAATTTCCCCTTCTTCATCCAGGGAACAACCTGCCAACCACTAATGATTAAATTACAAAGGTCAACAGAGGTACAGTTAAATGGATTTTTTCAGAAAACTTAGCCATATCATTCTTTAATTCCCCGTCTTGGATCGACCTCAGCACTCTTGGGAGTGGTATCTACAGAACTGACTGGAATCACACCCACTGAATACTGTGTATATACATAGTATATAATTGTATATACATATTTACATATATATATACATAATATATATATATATATATTATATATATATATATATATATATATATATATATATACTATATATATCCACAGAACTACTGAATCACACCCACTGAATATTGTGTATATATATATATATATATATATATAATATATATATATATATATATATATATATATATATATATATACTATATATATATAATATATATATATATGATATATGATATATATATATATATATATATATATATGTTGTATATTTGTATATTGTAGATAGATAAATAGATTGATAGATAGATTCACCGGTAAGCCGTTCCACCTAGTTTGGTTGCCGAATACCAAGACCAGACATAAAAGTTACTGCCTAGTGCAATCCTTTAACTGGTGAGTCAGTGCCAGTGCAAAATCTCTTTGCAGAAAATTCCAGGGGATTCATTGTAGAGTTCTAGGTCATTCAAATGAAAGTTCAGTCTTTTAATTTGAGGCCAACGGAGGTTACGTCAAATTCCATTGAATACCGATAAATAAAACAATGGTAATCCCACCGCTCTGGGCGATCTTAAAATCCCCAAATAACGGATGGTATTAAGTTCATGTGTTCAGCCATTTGTGTTCCAAAAAAAGATTTCTTGAACAAAGCTACTTAACTTTTTTTTAAAGATTTTATAAATAATTTCTCGGCACGTTTTGTTTACATACACCTGAACACAGACTGCCTCAGTTATCGTACATTTCAACTATGATGTAACATTACGTACTTAGGTTAGCATTTATTATCGTTATATGAAATGCTTTACTAATGCAGGGCAGATGCTTAGTAGGCGAGACAGTAATATTCCGTTCAGCATTTGCGGATAATAGGCTTAACACTAATAATTCGAGAATTCATGATGAACTGGATAATCAGGCTTAACTGGAATAATTCAACACTTGGAGCTTCATGATTAGTTAGTCGTACTGAGAATACATTTTTCTTACAATATTATTACGTAAATATGCATCACAAGAATGGTTCCATTTTATTTTAAGCCTATTAATAAAATCCTCCATAAGTAGCAGTTCATTAAACTGCAATATATACCTCATTCCTGGCAGCCGTATTTTGAAATGGACTACATCTTGCAAAACTAATATAAAAAGGAATATATGTTTAATACATTATGTAAATCATACACATATATGTATAATCATATATATACATATATGATTATGCATGTGTGTATGATTTGTATATTGTATTAAGACGAACATAATACATTCTTGTTTATCCGTTTTATAATAGTTATATATATATATATATATATATATATATATATATATATATATATTTATTTATTATAATAACTTCTTTATTTTATGCATATATATACATGTATCTGTGTATGTATGTATGTATGTATGTATGATGTATGTATGTATGTATGTATGTATATATATATATATATATATATATATATATATTATATATATATATATATATATATGCTCGTGGGGCCAAAATTTTTTCTTGTGTGCCGATTTCGTTGACCAAAATACAAAAGCCATAGAATTAATGAAGTGTACATATATATATATATATATTATATATATATATATAGAGAGAGAGAGAGAGAGAGAGAGAGAGAGAGATTAAGAGAGAGAGAGAGAGTATTATATATATATATATATATAGCAAAGTTATCAACACAGCACCTGTGCACTAAAGCATTGTCCCAGTATATAAGATTACAAACACTGTTCAAAATTTCCTAACGAATAATATTAAAAATGCAGACAAAAAAACAAGGATGAATTTACGAAATCCCCTGCCAAAAGTGTAATAAAACATATATAGGTGAAACGATTGATTTTGACAGAAGGAAAAGACAACATCGTGACTCATCAGGGAAAGGTGATGAAAACAGTGCCATCTTTCAACACAAAGTAAAAATCCTATTGTTAACCTGGGTAAAAAGGAAAAACATAAAGTATGTTAATAGCATTGAAAAAAGAAAACTTTTAGAATCTAGTTTAATCCAAAATGTGGACGCTATGAATATATATAAGAGTAATTTTAAACTTGGCCTTTTCTGTAGTGCAGTTATGACAAAACAAGTATTTAGTGTAGCTAAGTTGTTAAATAAGACTGGCTAACCACCTTAGGGCAGTTACTCTGATACAACTACATACTTACTTGTATGTTGATATTTCTTTTACCTTGACCATTGTTTTCAGTTTTTATAACTTTTATTTCTCTTTCTTAAAGAGGGGGAGAATGTACTCTCCGAAAGCTTAAATAAAAACTTTTAATTTTTTCCAAATTTTAGTGGGCTTCCTACAACAAACACACACACACACACACACACACACACACATATATATATATGTATAAAATACATTATATATATAGATATATATATATATATATATATATATATATATATAGGCAATTGTAATAGCCACAATACCCTCTTAACTTCTTGAATTCTTTGCTCTTGTTTTTTTTTTTGGATACGCTTGTCACTGCAAAGCCTGAAGATCCAAATTTAAAGAAATTTGAAGAAGAAATTGTGATGTCCGGTCCTGGGAAACGAACTCGGGTCCAATAGAAGGATTAAAAGTCTACTCCCTCTCATACAAACATATACCTGTCGTTTTCAGATATACTTATTTGAGCTGAAATAGACCCATCCACGATGGTGAGGATGGTTCTATTTCAGCTCAAATAAGTATATCTGAAAACGCCAGCATATATAGTATGAGAGGCAGTAAACTTTTAATCCTTCTCGTGATCAGGTCGGCAACGTGACCTCTTTGTGATTATTGGACCTGGGCTCGTTTCCCAGGACCGGATATAACAATTTCTTTTTCAAATATCTTTAAACTTGGATCTTCAGACTTTGTAGTGATAAGCGTATCCAAAAAAAAAAAAGGGCATTGTGGCTATTACAATTGCATATGTATCTGGTAAAAAAGTGACTAGTAGATTATATATATATATATATATATATATATATATATATATATATATATATATATATATATACATATATGTGTATCTATCTACATTATTTATATATATATATATATATATATATATATATATATATATCGGACTGGTAAAATGTTCTGAACAACAGAGTTCCATCTAATAAAAGGAGCCCATAAAAACACCAAAATAGAGAAAAAGTACTATATTTCAGAGACTGCTGTCTCCCTCTTCAGGTAGATGAATGAGAAAAGTTCACAGAAAGGTGGTATTTATACCAAGAGGTCCATCCACAAACAAGCCATTTTAAGTCACCCGCTGATAATCTTCCTCTAAATCATTCTTAAGGTTGGTTTGAATGAAGACGTTGTCGATCGTGTCCGAAATCCATCCTCCTTTTGAGATGTTCATTACCTGCCTCTCTTTTATTAAGGCCGATTCCATCATTTGACTCTTGTACCGGCAGTTGCTGCTATAAATTACACGTGACAAATTCCAGTTTATTCTATGGTTATGTTCATTTATATGGTTGAAGATAGCCGAGTTCTGTTGTCCATACCTAACTGACCGTTTTGTGTTGTATTAATCTCTGGGAGGGATTTACCTGTAAATCCGATGTAAGATTGGTCACAGTCCTGGCATGGGATTTCGTATACCCCAGAGTCCTTTGGAGATGTCTTTTGTTGGACGTTAATCAGGGATTTGGCTAAGGTGTTTGGGTAAGTAAATACAAAAGGGTTCGATTTTCCGAGGGGGTTGGTTTATTCTCTTAATCGTGTCCAGGTGGGGAATTATTATTTTATTGTTGGGTGTATCTCTGGTCTTGTCTTTAGGGGGTCGGTAGAAAATTACGTTAGCTTTGTGAATTGCTTTCTCAATTATATGGTCAGGATATTTTAAAGACGAAAGTTGCTTGCGAATTAGTTCAAATTCTTTTTCCAGGAATTCTGGGGAACAAATTCGTAAGGCTCTTAAGAACAAGTTACTAGCTACACCTATTTTGATAGAAATGTCATGATAGCTAAAGTAAGTGAATGTATGAAAGTGAGAACGTTGGTTTTTCTGTATATGGTAAATTGTATTCTGTCGTATCTCTGATTATTAAAACATCAAGAAAAGGAATTTTTGTTGTCTGTTTCCCATTCAACTTTAAATTTGATGCTGGGCACTAAGTGTTTAATTTCGAGAGGAATTCATTGAAATTGCCCCACCTATTATCCCAAAATGGTTAGGATATCATCCACGTATCTCATCCACAGCAATGTTTTTGGGTTTTATTGCATTATTACTGTAGTTTCAAAGTATTCCAGGTACAGATTGGCTAGAACAGGACTTAAAGGACTACCCATACTACACCCGAATTTTTGCTTGTAGAATGATTCCCCGAATGAAAAATACGTTATTAGATGCACATAATTCAACTAGCTTTATTATTTTGTCAAGCGCCAATGGGAAATGATCTGAATAGGGGGATAATTTTACCCTTAAAAATTGAAGAACGTCTGTACTGGTACTTTAGTGAAACAAGGAATCTACATCAAGGCTTAAAAGTTTTATGTTGTGAAGTGGTATATGTGCTTCTCTGAATTTGTGACAAAAATCTTCCGAATGTTTAATGTGACTGGGAGAAAAAGTGCCTAAAAAAGGGAAAGGAGGCCAGCTAACCATTTAGAAATTTTGTAATTGAAAGCACCGGCACATGAAACGATGGTCTGAATGGAAGATTGTCTTTGTGAGTTTTGGGAAGGCATAAAAATAGTGTAGTAATTTAGGATTAATTACTTTAAATTTCTCTAATAGTTCAATACTCTTTTTGTCTTTGCCAATTAATCTTGACTTTCCGAAAAAATTCTGTGGGAACGTTTTGGGGGGGGGGGGGGGGGGGAGGGGATTTTTCGTCAGTTTTTCGTATGTGTTTTGTGTCGCTAAGGAGCTGGTTGATTTTGTCAAGGTAGAAGTCTTTGTCCATTATTACGATTTTGCCGTCTTTGTCGGATCTACTTATTATAACATCTAACTTTTTTTAGCGAGTGGATGGCTATCATGAATCTGCGGGGAACAGGATATTTCTTATGTAAGTCAGTTAAAGCATTTAGTAACACTCCTTTTAAACATATCTCTTCACGGTTGTAGTTTTTTTTATTAGATATATATATATATACACATACATACATATATAGAATAACGGGTTCATTGGCTGGAGGACGAGAGACATCTGGTGTTTCCCTCAGTTATTGATTAGCTGTACCCAACTGTCTTGCTTGTTCAAGTACCAGCACCTTGATTATGGTTGGTATCCTCTAATCTGGGGCAATGAGCACTTTATAATATAATTTGGCTAATGTAACTAATTTTTTTTTTACTCGATTGTACATTGGGGAAGTCCCAGCACTGAATTACATTTTCAATATATAAACACACACACACACGCAAAATTATTTGTATATGAATATATATGTATATAATATGTGTATGCAGATCTTTATAATGTGCATGACAGTGTGTATGTATGTATGAAATATTAGGCTTCATGTTTCATGATTTTACATATTAAAAAAAATTCATGAAATCTTTCAAATTGCTGCACCGCCAAAGTTATCGAAATCCAGAGTAAAATTGCAGCCATTTGTATTATTAAAGTTCGTACCGAAGCGACACGGCGAAACTGATATGTCGATTGGAATTTTCTGGTTTGAAGAATACTGGACTCGAATGGCATAAATCCCTAAAATATTTGGTAAAATGAAATGAAACGGGGAGTAAATAACAGGGTTATGAAGAAAATGTCGGGTATATATAGAGATAAATATATGCTTATATATATATATATATATATATATATATATATATATATATATATATATATATATATATATATACATATATAAACATATGGGATATGATATATATTACATATTGTGTGCATCTGTGTAATACACCACAAACACACACACACACAC
>NC_087217.1:15370526-15380285 GCF_015104395.2 Macrobrachium nipponense
TTGTTCGTCTTCAAGACGGTTTAATTTTTCTTTTTACTTTTTTATTTTTATAAAATGAAGTTTTCTTTTTACTTATTTATAAAACGAAGTTTTTTCTTTCACTTATTTGTAAAACTTTTTTTACTTATTATAAAACAAAGTTTTTTTTATTATATTTACATAACTATACTAGTTTTTTTCTTTTTACTTTATTTATAAAACAGTCTTTACTTATTTATAACACGAAGTTTTTTTTTTAACTTTTTTTTATAAAACAAAGTTTCCCCTTTTCAGTTTTTATAAAACGAACATTTTTATTTTTACTTCTTTTATTAGACGAAGGTTTTCTTTCATTTATTTATAAAACGACTTTTCGCTAGTTTATAAGACGAAGAATTTTACGTAGAAAGCGAATTTTTTCTTTATTTATTTATTTATAAAACTTTTTTTTTCTCTTTACTTATTTATAAAACGAAGTTTTAAAAATTTCGTTTATAACACGAAGTTTTTATTCAAAAAAATAAACTTTTTTCTCCTTATTTAAAAAACGAAGATTTACATTTTCAATTTTTTCTTATTTATAAAATTAAAATTTTTCTTTTTTATTTATAAAATGAAGATTTTTCCTCCTATTTTTTTATTTTTATTTTATTTTTTTTTATCTTGACAGCATCGAGAGCAGCAAGTCAAACGGAAGGGCATCATAAAACGAGCAGTTTTATTCTCTGTCCAGAATCTTTGTTTTGTGTGCTTGCAAAAAGGAAACAAGGAAGCCTTTCATGAAACGTATTGTTTCGATAGGATGTGCCTGTAAAAAAACAAAATAGATGGCGCAGAAATTATTCTTCATATATATATATATATATATATATATATATATATATATATATATATATATATATATATATAAATATATATGTATATGTATGTATTATATATATATATATATATATAATATTATTATATATAACATTTATATATATATATATATATATATATTTATATTATATATATGTATAAAAAGTTAGATCTATCTATTTTCGTGTCATTTTAATAGCCGACTATTTTCAATATACTGTAATGTGATCATTAAAGCAAAATAAAAATAAATAGAAAGTCAAAATATTGAGTTAACATATGCCAAAATAAAGTAAATAATCTATACCTTTCGTGCAGTGATTATTATATGGCAAAGGTAAGCTATTTTTGAATTTTCTCCGACGATGCAAAAGTACGATAAACTGTTTTTCCAGTATGGATCAGCGATGTTGACGAAAGGTATCGCTTATTAACACCTAAGGAAATATGTGAAAACATTTGTATGGCTTTTCCACCGAGGACTGGCTTTGCGATATATTTCTTTTGTCTTTCCGAGCCAAGTTATTTTTCATGCTAGGGTACTCATTATGGGGTCAGTTAATGTTGAATATTTTCCCTTTATCGTAAACATATTCGAGAGAGCAACGTAACAAAAATAGGTAAAAACGACAAGTTAGATTTTGCAGAAAATACAATTCTGTAATTTTATGAAAAATATTCTCCAAGGTGCAAAAATATTTTGCAGCTTCCTCTGGCGAGGTGCAAAATTGCCTTTTCAATAATGGATTAATTTTTAATATTTATGGAATTCCCTGCGCAGCAAAGCATAAAACTGTAATTTTTGTTTTTTGATGGAACCGGTATTCATTTTTATCTGTTGAAATATCTCTCAGTTATTATACTCCCAGTCAGTGTTTTATTCATAAAATGGTGCCAACACAAAGAATCATATTTACCATTACGTAAGTTTATGACAATACTTTTTAATGTTCATGAAGCATCGAATTTGACTAAACAATTATCGTACAAAGTGCATATAAAGTAATTCATATAAGAAGAAATTTGCAAAAGTGTTCAGTTTTTGTGGTCATTTCAAATGGGCTCTGAATGTGTGTGTGTATATAAATATATATATATATATATATATATATATATATATATATATATATATATATATATATATATATATATATATATCTGGCGCTGAATGTGTGTGGTATATATATATATATATATATATATATATATATATATATATATATATATAATATATATATATATATATATAGATATAATATATATTTTATATGTATATATAATTTATATATATATAAATATATATATATATATATATATATATATATACATATATATATATAAATATATATATATATATACATATATATATATATAAATATTGTGTGTGTGTGTGTGTGTGCGCGTGTATGAATGTCTATGTATCCCTACCTATATATATATATAATATATATATATATATATATAATATGTATACATACACACACACACACACACACACACACATATATATATATATATATATCTATATATATATATATATATATATATATAGGCACTAATATATACAACAGATATATGTGTGTGTGTATATATACGTAAACGCACGCGTCTGCCTGCCTACCTGCCCAGGAAGTATAGTGCTATTACAAATAATGACAAAAATGGGCGTAATTCCGCCCATGTAACCTGTTACCTCATCAGGCTCTTCAGGTGACAGAGGTTTCCCGCAGCGATGTCTGTCAACAACACTCCTTCATCTCTTCCTCCTCTTCGTCACCCGAGCAGGAGTCTTGAGAGGCACAGTGGATCTCTCTCTCTCTCTCTCTCTCTCTCTCTCTCTCTCTCTCTCTCTCTCTCTATTTTTCTTGTACTGCCCTAGAGAGGGATGTTTGCGTGCGAGGAAAGCTTAGAAATAATAATAAACAGCAAGAACTGTTTATTAACATACGTTTTACACACGTTCATGATCATATGTTTATATCACTTTTCATACACATTTTCATACATATTGTATTTGTATATATATACATATATTCATACATATTGTATTTGTATATATATGTGTGTATGTAAATGTGTAAAGTGTTTCTAATCAACAACAACAAAATCTCCTTCAATTAACATATATAAAAAATATATTATTGCCGAGGTAGAGCGCATTGGATATTAAAGGACATTTGTAAATTAATGCTTGTATATGAATCATGGTGACGTGATAATATATATATATATATATATATATATATATATATATATATATATATATATATATATACTGCTAAGAAGGATCACATGCTCTTGAAATATGAGATGGAAGACATTGTGGATTTTATGTAATCTTTAGTGCTATCCGGTAATTTTAAGTGTAGCAGTTATTTTTGCTATTTTAGAAAGTCTTAAGTAGTTATTGATATTTTGTTTATGTCATCCTGAATACCATGCCTCGTTTTCGACGCCAATTGTCCGTTTCTAATTGCTTTTGTCTTTTTGACCTAAAAAAGAAATATTTTGTTATGTAATTCTCTCGTTTGCCTTCGATTTTTTCTCGGTATCTTTCACCTTTACCTGGTTTGCGCTTCACTCAGACTTTTCCCTCAGGCCCTTTGTTATTTCAATGATTCTCTTACCTCCCTCTCCCCACCCCACCCCCTCCCCCGTAACCCACTCTTTCCTATTGCCAATTACACCAGTGTCTCCCAATTCTGCCAATTACGCATCGTGTGTGTCTCTCGGCCTATTTTGGCTCGCAGCCCCGCCACCCTATTTTCTTTCCCGCCATTGAAGCTTCCAGCATCACAGGGGCAGCTTCCAACCAAGCCATTAGGCGAGGTGGCGGTTTCTTCTTCGTCAGTGGGGTCCTCCTCCTCCTCCTCCTCCTCCTCCTCCTCCTCCTCCTCTTCAGCCTTATTTCTTCATATTCTTCGACACGGAGCCTTTGTTAGTGATTTTCTTTGTGTGTGCGCGTGTGTGTCTACTTTTTTCATGATTCTCTCTTATTCTTTATTCCTAAACCGTTTTTTTTGGCGGGGGGGGGGGCGGGGGGAGGCGGGTAATGGCGCCGAGGAGACGGTGTTTTTATCGTGTTAATTTGAAGTCGTCCCTCTACTCTTTTTCGCTTACTCCGGGAGTAAGCCTACAAACTACTTTGTTGTTGTTGTAAGGGGAGAGGGGGGGGGGGGGGGGGGAGGGGGGGGGGGGGGAGGGGGGGGTATTTGGGAAATCCCTATGGAAGAGCCTGGAAAGGTCTTAAAAGGGTGTTTCGCGTTGAGTGAAAGATACAAGAATTTTAGAAAAGGATATTTATGATTTATTTATTAGAATGCATATTCAAAAAAATAATGCGCATGTTAAGCAGTACAGAAAAATTATTCAAAAAGTTTAGCATATTTATTTTAATTTTTTTTCGCACGTTTGATTTATTTGGTGTACTGAATTGAGAGGTAATGTTTCTGTTCGATTATTTAATGTTTCCACTCACAACTAAGAATGTATCAACGTGTTTATTTGTATCCTTTTTATTTTATCCTTGTTGTTAGTATAAGTAGTACTAAGTATGGGCATTAATTACGGACACCACTTCACGGTAAGTCAGAAATATAATGTTTATAACTTATGCGTGGAGGAGAAAATCTTGCACGCGTCCCAAGTAAGCTGAAGGTCGCATCAAGCCTAATTTTTTTTTTTTCAAATTCTTCGTAATTCTGTATTCATACGCTGTTTTTTCTTCTACCTTTTAAGTTTTGTTCTATGCTGTTTTGTTATTCTATTGCTTATCGTCATTCATTTAAATCTTCATTTTCTTTTATTTTTTATTTTCTTTTATTTTCTTCATGCTTCATTTTTTTGTCATTGTTCCTTACAGTCTCTTTACTCGATTTCCAGATTCTTCCTTATTCTTTATACCTAATCATTCTCTTTTTCTGACTCTTACTTAGTTTTTCTTTTAAGCTTCTCGGGTACTCTTTTACTTATGGTCATTCATTTAATTTTTTACCCGGAAATTTGAGGTTTTTCTCTTTCGTATGCATTATCCATAAGCTATTTTCTTTCTTTTCCTCATTTCATATCCTTCTTTTTCCATTTCTCCCTTTACATATTTTGCCCTTATTTTATTCACTCTCTTTTCTCTTCTCTTCGTTCTTTCTTTATAGATTTTTAAATTCTTTCTCTCCTCTTTTCCACGTTCCAAACTCTTCCTTCTTCTCTTCCTTCATGCACACAGTTTTATCCATTATTTCCCTAACACATTTCCTTCCCTCCTTAGTCCCCTCTGTTTCTTCTTATCCTTTATCCACACATGCCATTCTATTTCTTTCTGCTTCCCGGATATTTCCTCTTCCATTCATTCTTTAAAGGTGCCTTATATAACGAGGTCGATCAGCGTTCTTATCCATTTATCTTCCGTTCCGTTTATTATCCCTCTCCACTTATAATCACTTTCCCTCTCATCCCCTCCCTATTTTCCTCTTAATATTTACGTCCTTGTAATCTATTATGATTTTTCTACCATTTACTCTCTCAGCTTATCCATACATTCCTTCACTGCATTTAATTCCTTTTCTCTTCATCAATTTCATCCCTCCTCTCTCCCTTCTTCCTTTTTCATTATTCTTTATCTTTCGTTTTTTCCCTTTACAGCCATTTCGTTACTTATTTCTCTACCGTTTATTCTCCTTTCTCCCTTTCCCCTCTATTTCGTTCCTTCTCTTCCAATAGCTCTCTCTCCTCCGTGTATTTGGTCAAGTTTAGTCTTGAACTTTTACTGATTTCTCTTTCTCGTCTGTTCCAGTCTCTTCTATCCAGTCTTATACCTTTTTCCAGTTCCTCCAGCCCCGTCTTCTGCCATTCAGTTTATCCCGTTCTTATCTCTCTCTCTCTCTCTCTCTCTCTCTCTCATCCACCGTCTTCCTCACTTTTCCCCTCCACCACTTCTTCCTTCTCTCCCTCTCCCATTCGCTGTCTTTCCCCCTTTTCTTTCTCCGTTCAGGAACTTTCCATTCATTCACGGTCTCCCTTTCGTCCTCCGTTCACCCATTTCCATCTCTCCCTTCCTCTTCTATTCTCTTTTGTGTATCCAATTTCTTCCTACCACTTTTTTTCCCCTCATCTAGCTACTTTACATCCACCCACAGTCTTCCTCCTTTTCGTCCTCTATTCACTCCCCCCCCCCTCCCCACCCCACACTTCCTTTTTCCCACTCTCTCTCTCTCTCTCTCTCTCTCTCGTGCAGACGCACTACCTTGATGAATGAATACCTGAAAAGACGTCGGGAAGTAAGAGAGAGAGAGAGAGAGAGAGAGAGAGAGAGAGAGAGAGAGAGAGAGAGAAGGAGCGGGGGCGTTTATGATATCCAACCCCGCCAGGAAGCCCGAGTCATTTTTTTTTTTCGCGTCACAAAGGCCTTCAGGATTTTCATTTTGGGTCTTTGAAAAAAAAAAAAAAAATCCCTGTTGCTTCTCCTCTTCCTCCTCCTCCTCCTCATTTTTTTTTTTACACATTCATAGTGCTTCTACTTTTCATCACGTTTCCTCCCCTTCTGCTACGAATTTTTTTTTCTTTTGCGCCTCCTCTTCGTGTCCATGGTTTTTTTTATTCTTTTTAATGCACCTGTTGCTCTACTCTTCATCTTCTCTTTTTTCCTCTCTCATGTCCTCATTGTTCTTATTATTGCACTCTTTATTCTCCGTTCATGTTCTTGATGCTTCTACTCCTCTCATGTTCCTTATTCTTACTCGCTCCTTTTCTAGTTTCTTCCTGCTTCTACCTGAGCGACGTTCGCTTATTACCTTGGAAGAAGGATTGTTCGATGCTGGGCCATAGGCGTTCTTTTTTTTTCTCTCCTTTTTTTTTTTTTTTTTTTTTTTTTTTTTTTTTTTTTTTTTTTTTTTGGGGGGGTTTTTTTTTTTTTTTTTTTTTTTTTTTTTTGCGGGGCCGCTTGGTTGGTTCGTAGGCTGGAGGGTCGTGTTTGGTTTGGGATCGAGCCACATGGGACCCAACTGCTGTAGGCAGTAGCTCATTTCATCTATTCATAATTTCCTTTCTTGGCTCCCGATGGTGTCTTTATTTTATACTATAATATAAAGATCGAACTATATATATATTATATATATATATATATATATATATATATATATATATATATATATATAATATATATATATATTATATTCACATATATACATTAACTACAAATGTCCTTTAATGTCTAATTCGCTCTACCTCGGAATTAATATATGTTCATATATGTTAACCGAGAGGTAATTTTTTTAGTTAATAAGAAATTCGCCGACTCATTATGAATCACGGTGATGTGATACACTCATATATATTTCGGGTATAGATTCTTAGACACATAAGAGAGGGGTAGCATTCTTGGAATACCTCAACAATTCATCATTTTTGTTTATTGATCTATTTGCCTCTGAAAACATAGAGACATTAGATCGATGCAATCTGGCGCTAAATCTTTTATATTTTTCAGGCGACAATTAATAGTATTGAAATGAATTTGCGGAGCGGAGCATAAATTTTGTTATTGCAGTTTTGGTGACTATTGACTTCAGCCTATATTAAGCTAACTCTTTCAGTTTACACCGCCATTTTGAGTCTGCGCTGTTAATTTGTCATAACTCTCCTGTCACTCTTCCAATTTTATGTATTGCAGTTTCACTCCTACACTTAAGAATTCTTGCCGTCACTTAATGTTTATTATTTCCACACCTTCCTTCCCTTTCGCAGTCCTTTGAATTTACAATGATTTCATTTGTGCCATTTTTTCCACTGTACGATGAGGCAGTCATAATCTCTGTTTCTTTATATTCAGTTTTATTCATATTTATTCAATGTCTAAATTGAAGTTTAAGCAAAAAAATGCGCCGAAGTTTCTTCATTGCTATCGAGTTTTCCGTACAGCGTATATAATTGCTGTTCGGTATGAAACTCTCAGCCACGGCCATGAAACTCAGCCGCGGCACATGAAACTTTCAGCCACGGCCCCATGGTGGCCTATATTGTTGGAATCTATAGCAGTGTCAGACGCACAATCATGGCTAAATTTAACCTAAAATAAATAAAAAATACTGTGACTAGAGGGCTGCAATTTGGTCCGTTTGACGATTGGAGGGTGGATGAATTACATGCCAATTTACAGCCCTCTAGCCTCCGTAGGTTTTAAGATCTGAGGGCGGACAGAAAAAGTGCGGACGGACAGGCAAAAAGATGTCCCAATAGTTTACTTTTATAGGAAACTATAAAATGTGCCCTACAGTATTACTCCTCTTGGCCTACAGTGACAGCGGAGTCGCAAGTAGTACTTTGACGGTATTTCGTCAGTGTGAGATAATGGTGTCAGTGTCTCTGTGGCCAATCTCATGATAATTCAGGGCGAGATTATGTTCCTAAAAGAGGAGAGAGAGAGAGAGAGAGAGAGAGAGAGAGAGAGAGAGAGAGAGAGAGAGATGAATATAAACCCGATTTTCCATGCGATGAGGATGCCTCCCTGAAGCTGTAACCAAAGCAGCTAAAATTGCTTTTTAATGGCTTTTTAGTTAACTCAGTATTAGGGCTAAATTACCAGTGTTTCCAGCGGAGTATTTCTCAAGGCACGGAATATGTTTCAAGGATTTGAATGAAGATACTATACGTTCATTATTCAAGTTGACGATTTCGTGTAAATGGAACTTCAAGGAACTTGAAATGTCTAAGCGAAGATGCAATGCATTACTCACATAATACAATTCTCCTTGCATTTTAATAATTTACTTACTTTTTATCTCTAAATTTGTTATTTTATTTTTTCTTTACTCTGTGCCTTTACGTCCTCTTATTTCTTTCTAATGAACATTATATTTATTAGAAGCTTCAATTTCAAGTCAGTGGCCCCTGTGGGCTTGTTCTATATGAATAGGGTTCATCGTATAATAAAAATAATAATAATAATAATAATAATAATAATAATAATAATAATAATAATAATAATAATAGACTCTCTTTTAACGTGATGTTGAAGGTGATAGCTGCATCAGCGGCATTCAGTTCATGTGGAGTTTTCTCTATTTTTTCTGATAGTAATATAATTATCATAATAATAAGAGTAGGCTCCGGACAAGACCTACTCAGCCAATGAGAATTCAGCCCCCGATGTAGGACCGCTATAAATACCGCCACACTCGACGTGTTTCTCCAGTTCCTCCACGAACTCGTCCTGAAGATGACCAGCGGTACCGAGAAACGGTAATACCATCATTCTAGACGACGGGAAAAACACACACACACACAACACACCCTGACCACTGATTCATACTAGACCGAACACCAGACGAAGGGCTCTTGCCTGGATCGCTTATTTCCCCACTGAATATTTTATTCCTGAATGAAATTATTCCCGCATCCCAGCTGTCCTTTTTCCAATGTGGACATCGGGCAGTTATTGTCAGACATCGCTGGGCCAGAAAAGCGAATAATTAGAAAAATGGAAAAAAATCATATACAAGATTAATTCGCTGGATACAGCCATCCTTTTTAACAGAAGTTATTTGAAGGAGGGTCTACGTCCTGAATAATAATGATAATAATAGTAATGATAATAATATTAAAATTAATCATAATACTTTATTAAACGTCATAGCTACTTCAGCAGCGTTACCCTTGTAGAGAATCTTCCCTGTTTTTTTCGATAGCGGCTTTTTTCCGTCTACTTAAACAGCGAGGTAGGAGCGCCTATGGAGGTCATTATCAAATACAGGGTCAAGATCTGTGTATAGGTTTCAATTTTACTGATAAACTGTGATATCATAATCATCAAATATATATACACCGATCTTAACTGTGTATTTGATAATGACCTCCATAGGCGCTCTATATACTATAGTAGATTCACATCAACCGTGCATTTGATGTCTAAACCAGTCCCTACGACGCTCC
>NC_087217.1:15380785-15385785 GCF_015104395.2 Macrobrachium nipponense
GGAGCGTCGTAGGGACTGGTCTAGACATCAAATGGAAGGTTGATGTGAATCTACTATAGTATATAGAGCGCCTATGGAGGTCATTATCAAATACACGGTTAAGATCGGTGTATATATTTGATGATTATGATATCACAGTTTATCTGTAAAATTGAAATCTATACACCGATCTTGACCCTGTATTTGATAATGACCTCCATAGGCGCTCTACTCGCCTGTTTAAGTAGTACGGAAACAAAAAAAGCCGCTAATCGAAAAATAGAGAAGAATCTCTACAAGGGTAACGCTGCTGAAGTAGCTATTACGTTTAATATAGTATTTGATAATTTTATTATCATTATTATTATTATTATTCTTATTATTCAGGAAGTAGACTCTCCTTCAAATAAGTTCTGCTAAAAAGGATGGCTGTATCCAGCGAATTAATCTTGTATATGATTTTTTTCCATTTTTCTAATTGTTCGCTTTTCTGGCCCAGCGATGTCAGACAATAACTGCCCGATGTCCACATTGGGAAAAGGACAGATGGGATGCGGGAATAATTTCATTCAGTGGGGAAATAAGCGATCCAGGCAAGAGCCCTTCGTCTGGTGTTCGGTCTAGTACGAATCAGTGGTCAGGGCGTGTGTGTGTGTGTGTGTGTGTGTGTTTCCCAATCCCGGTGGTCATCTTCAGGACGAGTTCGTGGAGGAACTGGAGAAACACGTCGAGTGTGGCGGTATTTATAGCGGTCCTACATCGGGGGCTGAATTCTCATTGGCTGAGCAGGTCTTGGCCGGAGCCTACTCTTATTATTATGATAATTATATTATTATCAGAAAAAAATAGAGAAAACTCTACATGAACTGAATCCCGCTGATGCAGCTATCACCTTCAACATCACCTTCAACAGCAACGTTTAAAAAGGGAGTCTGTTATTCATTAATTAATTATTATTATTATTATTAATTTAGCGGAAGGCAAAAAAAAAACCCCCCTACACGCCCCGCCATCATCAGCCAAACGCCTGCCCCGACTTACGCTCTGGCCAAACGCCTTAATAAAATTCTGACCCCCCTATATCCCCTCCAGGTACTGCCCTCACTCATCGGTAGAATTTTTGGAGAAGATCCGCGACTCCCCCGGTGCGGGACCATGGCGTCCTTAGACGTTGAGTCCCTATTCACCAACGTCCCAGTCGACGAGACGATAGGGATCATCATGGAGCGGGTATATAGGAATCCCGATATGAGACCCCCTAACATCCCAGAAGACTCCTTAAGAACCCTGCTGGATATCTGTACGAAGAGAGACCTTTCACCACCCACCGAGGACAGATGTACCGCCAGAAGGACGGCGTAGCGATGGGGTCCCCCTTAGGAGTCCTCTTCGCTAACTTCTACATGGGAGAAGTGGAAGAAAGGGTCTTCTCGCACACAGATGTCCCCGCACATACGCACGCTACATCGATGACATCTTCGTGCAAGCCGACTGCGAGGATGAGGTAGAAGCCCTTCGGCAGCAGTTCCTGCAGAACAGAGCGCACTCAACTTCACTGTCGAGTACAGCAGCAACGATCGGCTCCCCTTCCTCGACGTCCTTGTCACGAAGACGAATCAGAAGTTGGCGACGACCGTTTACACCAAAGCTACGAACCTCGGACTTTGTCTGAATGGTGATAGCGAGTGTCCTGCGCGGTTCAAGACCACCACCGTCAGGGCCTTCGTCAGGAGGGCCCTCTCGCACTGTTCGACGTGGAGGGACACACACCTCGAACTCGACCGAGCATCCCAAGATGCTAATTAAACAATGGGTACTCGAACAAACTCGTAAACCGAGAAACTCGAGCCGCCCTTTGACAAGTGTACATGACGGAGGAAGAGAGAAGGAACATTCCGCCCCCGGAGGATATCAAACTTTTCTATAAAGCCTTCATGCACCACCAATACAAGGAAGAAGAAGCAGCATGAAGAAAATAATAGAGGAACACGTCCGCCCCATGGAGGAAGGAAGAGAGTGTCCCTCATTATTTACTACAAGAATCGGCGTACGAAAGACTCCTGATGAAGAACAACCCCTCCCCACCGGCAGGAGACCCCCTGAAGCAGTCCAACGTCGTCTACCGATACGTATGCCCCCCCGCCCAAGGATGCCCTGGGATTTACATCGGCATGACGACGATGCGCCTGTCAAAAAGGATTTCCTGCCACGCCCAGGAGGGCGCCATTAGGCAGCACGCCCTTGCAGTACACCGCAGAAACATCACGAGAGACGACATCGTCAGGAATACTAAGATCATCGGAGAGCACCTGACCACGACGTCTGCGTCTCCTAGAAGCGCTGCTCATCCTCCCGAAGAAAAGCCTCCCTCAATACCACCCAAGAAGCGTTCCTGATACCGACGTGTGTGAGGACCGGACACACCCCTCTCCCCTAACGAAAGTACCAGCGCGCATGGAACGAACACCGGACATGAGAATAATACCAGGGTGACGTCACGCAGGTAGAAGCCAATCAAGAGGCTCCCGGTGATACCCCCTACCTGAGAAGGTCTGCAAGACTATCAAAACGCCCCGCCGTATGAGTCACCTTCCCGGGAACCAATAAAAACTCGACCTACCGGAGAAGTGCTCTGACCGTACTGGAGAGCTCGCAAAACACCACGATAAAAGGAGAAGCAACAGGTGCATTAAAAAGAATAAAAAAAAACATGGACACGAAGAGGAGGCGCAAAAGAAAAAAAATTCGTAGCAGAAGGGGAGGAAACGTGATGAAAAGTAGAAGCACTATGAATGTGCCCCCCCCAAAAAAAATGAGGAGGAGGAGGAGGAAGAGGAGAAGCAACGGGGATTTTCAAGACCCAAAATGAAAATCCTGAAGGCCTTTGTGACGCGAAAAAAAATGACTCGGGCTTCCTGGCGGTTGGATATCATAAACGCCTCCCCCACCTCCTCCCCCTGCTCTCTCTCTCTCTCTCTCTCTCTCTCTCTCTCTTCTTACTTCCCGACGTCTTTTCAGGTATTCATTCATCAAGGTAGTGCGTCTGCACGAGAGAGAGAGAGAGAGAGAGAGAGAGAGAGAGAGCGGGTGAGGGAGTTGTGGGGGGGGGGGGAGAGTGAATAGAGGACGAAAGGAGGAAGACTGTGGGTGGATGTAAAGTAGCTAGATGAGGGGAAAAAGGGTGGTAGGAAGAAATTGGATACGCAATAGGGAATAGACGAGGAAGGGAGAGATGGAAATGGGTGAACGGAGGACGAAAGGGAGACCGTGAATGAATGGAAAGTTCCTGAACGGAGAAAGAAAATTGGGGGAATGACAGCGAATGGGAGAAGGAGAGAAGGAAGAAATGGTGGAGGGGAAAAGTGAGGAAGACGGTGGATGAGAGAGAGAGAGAAAGAGAGAGAGAAGAACGGGATACACTGAATGGCAGAAGACGGGGCTGGAAGAACTGGAAAAAGTATAAGACTGGATAGAAGAGACTGGAAAAGACGAGAAAGAGAAACCAGTATATGTTAAAGACTAAACTTGACCAAATACACGGAGGAGAGAGAGCTATTGGAAGAGAAGGAACGAAATTGAGGGGAAAGGGAGAAAGGAGAATAAAACGGTAGAGAAATAAGTAAACGAAATGGCTGTAAAGGGAAAAAACGAAAGATAAAGGATAATGAAAGAGGAAGAAGGGAGAGAGAAGGGATGAAATTGATGAAGAGAAAAGGAATTAAATGCAGTGAAGGAATGTATGGATAAACAGACTGAGAGAGTAAATGGCAGAAAACAAAAATCTAATAGATTACAAGGACGTAAAATATTAAGAGGATAGGGAGGGGATGAGACCGGGAAAGTGATTATAAGTGGAGAGGGATAATAAACGGAACGGAAGGTAAATGGATAAGAACGCTGATCGACCTCGTTCTATAAGGCACCTTAAAGAATGAATGGAAGAGGAAATATTCCGGGAAGCAGAAGAAATAGAATGGCATGTGTGGATAAAGGATAAGAAGAAACAGAGGGGACTAAGGAGGGAAGGAAATGAGTTAGGGAAATAATGGATAAAACTGTGTGTATGAAGGAAGAGAAGAAGGAAGAGTTTGGAACGTGGAAAAGAGGAGAGAACGAATTTAAAAATCTATAAAGAAAGAACGAGGAGAAGAGAAAAGAGAGTGAATAAAATAAGGGCAAAATATGTAAAGGGAGAAATGGAAAAAGAAGGATATGAAAGGAGGAAAAGAAAGAAAATGGCTTATGGATAATGCATACGAAAGAGAAAATTTATAAAAACTCAAATGTTCCGGGTAAAAAATTAAATGAATGGACCATAAGAAAAAAGAGTACCCGAGAAGTTTAAAAGAAAAACTAAGTAAGAGTCAGAAAAAAAGAATGATTAGGTATAAAGAATAAGGAAGAATCTGGAAACCGAGTAAAGAGACTGTAAGGAACAATGACAAAAAAAATGAAGCACGAAGAAAACTAAAAAATAAAAGAAAATGAAGATTTAAATGAATGACGATAAGCAATAGAATAACAAAACAGCATAGAATAAAACTTAAAAGGTAGAAGAAAAAACAGACGAAGAATTTGGAAGAAAAAAAATAATGGCTTGATGCGACCTTCAGCTTACTCGGGACGCGTGCAAGATTTTCTCCTCCACGCATAAGTTATAAACATTATATTTCTGACTTACCGTGAAGTGGTGTCCATAATTAATGGTCATACTTAGTACTACTTATACTAACAACAAGGATAAAGTAAAAAGGATACAAATAAACACATTGATACATTCTTAGTTGCAAGTGGAAACATTAAATAATCGAACAGAAACATCACCTCTCAATTCAGTACACCAAATAAATCAAACGCGCGAAAACCTACGGTAAAAAAGATCCTTGATTCTGTACTGCTTAACATGCACATTATTTTTTTGAATTTGCATTCTAATAAATAAATCATAAATATCCTTTTCTAAAATTCTTGTATCTTTGACTCAACGCGAAATACCTTTTTCAGACCTTTCCAGGCTCTTC
>NC_087217.1:15393285-15395785 GCF_015104395.2 Macrobrachium nipponense
GAAAATATGATCTTGAATAAAAGATAACTTTTCTCAGGAACATAAGTAAACAATTATGGAAATTAACACATTCAAGATGTACCTATTGTGAGGCTATCAAAATAGATTGATTGATTTATAGGTTTTAGGCATAACGCCAAGCACTGGGGCAAACTAAGATCATTCAGCGCTGAAACGGAAATTGACAGTGTTGGTTTTAAAAGGTGAAAGGTGTAAACATGACGAAAGCCTCGCAGTTGCACTATAAATCAATTGTAAGAAGAGGGTGGAAAGTAAGATGGAAGAAAGATGATATGAAAGGAGGTATAGTAAAAAGAATGAATGTAGTTGCAGCTAGGGGGCCGAAAGGACGCTGCAAAGGACCTTAAATAATGCCTACATTGCACTGCATGAGGTGGATTGACGGCACTAACACCCCAAGGGGGTGATGCTGTCTAAAGCATTTCCTGACTGACAGGAAGGGAATTTACTACGCCGCAAGCTTCGTGTTTTGCTTGTACATAAAGACACCGTAATTTCACAGTAACTGATCAACAAGATTCAAAAACTAAAAACCAACGACTTGGAAAAACGAAACAAATACTTTAAAAAACACTTTTGAGACATCATCCCATCACAGTGGTTCCCTACTTGCGGCTGACAAGATGTCTGTGCTATTCTCAATTGTGGTTTTACATAGCTATAGAATACCAGAGCTGTTTACGTCTTGCTCCTCATACGTACTATTTAAAAAATTCCATATCCATAGACTCTACTAGGCATATCATTTTCCCTGTTTCTCTTAGGATTCAAGACGGTTAACGGGCATGGCGTTAACACAGCTGTGATGATTAGATTTTGGGAGTGCGCCCCTATCCACGAACTTTTTTGGAGACTTTGGTGGGGCAAAGTATCTGCACAAACTTCACAAATACCCGACGGCAGCATAATATTTAAACAGGGACAAGTGAAATTATGTGGCAATCCCTTTCGGGAAACTGTTCACGGCTTGTGCCGCAGACGTTTTTTTGTCCATTGCCAGACCAGACAATTGTATTATCATGGAAACTCCATAAACTATCGCTGTTTACTTGAGTAAGGAAAGGGGAAACGGCATGAACTCTGATAAGTAAAAAGCCAAAACTTCTTGGCCTTCCACAACATACTTTATTACAACACTATACAATCTGTAGGGCCTACTGACTATCTTGGAAACGCCTAGCACACCACAGTTGACTTTTCTTCTTGATTCATGGGCTGTTCCTTACTCTGAATCAATGTATTTTGTAATGTTAGATGACCAGTTTCTAAATATCATTTATAAGGAAAATTACATTCTTTTAGCCTGCTGTCTCTGGTTTCCCCATAGCAAGTGAAATGTCTACCAAACCAATATTGGGGCAGTAATATTCCAGCAAAATCATGGGACAGAAGGATATACGATTTGCAAATCTGCTAAATGCCCTCATAATAGGAGCGCTTTTTGTGATAAACAGGACGTCAGGTTATATGTGATAAATTGACTGTCTGTACTCCTGGGGTCACTCCAAGTTCGCCAGTGCTGTCAGTCATTGAAATGGCAGCTTTTACAGATGACACCAAAATGTCTTTTGGTCCAAAAGCAAAGCCATGGTCATCTAATCGATTTTATATTCCGAATGCATAAGAATGTGGATGAGAGGGGTGGTGGTTATTGATGACGTTATATAATATTTTAGAGGTAGTATGACATTAGTGAGTGTTACAAAATTGGGATGTTGTAGATCCCGGAGGAAAATGTGATATAATTTTAGGAAAAACTCTACTCAAGAACGGTAGTAAAAAAACAAGATCAATAACCGACAAAGAATGAATGAAGAAACTATATAATGATTTGAATATAATAGTTAAGAGAACAAATAACGAATTACCACCGTTCTCCAAAGTTAAACTTAAGACGACTAGATCTAACCTTCAGATTGTTGCTGGCGGTGGTTCGCCGTTTGTTTGTTCAAAATACCATCTTGATCAAACCGAAGCCAGACAGACACAAGAGAAATGAGGAAGGAAAAAATAAAAAGAGGCTTGCTCATCCATCGTGACAGAAAGATTGGTTGATGTCAAGCTTGCTTCACAACAAGACGGGACACTAACCGAGAAGATATACCCGAGATCAGAATCACTAGTAAATGTAATGTACCTGGTTATAGCTTTCTTTAAACCACTGAGACAACGATGAACGGAGTCTAAACTGTAAAAGGGATAATAATGGCACATGGTTAAAAAATTAAGGGCACTTCAGGCACCTGTCTGTGAAACAGTTTCCTGAACAAGCATGACACACCAGATCTCTTGTTCACCATGCTGAAAAACGAATGATAACCGGATGTAGTAGCGATGGCTATATATAAAAAAAAAAAAAAAAAAAGGTAATCATCACAAAGGAAGTTTGGGATATAAATCGCATTTAAGACACGAAGAAAGCGGAGGAGGAGAGCTTGTTTTATAAAATGAAATTACAGTGTATCAGTTATCACAAAAC
>NC_087217.1:15400785-15408285 GCF_015104395.2 Macrobrachium nipponense
CTCAGTGAACCACTCGAGTTTACCTCCCCCCCCCCCACCCCCAATGTTAGAGAATTAATCAGCCTTAATCAAAGCAAGAAGTCATTTTTCCTTTTATCTTGTTTAATCTGGGATTCTTTTCCAGATTCCATGAGTCACGTGCCGTCCCTCTGCCCGCAAGTGTGCATTACCCAAGTGTATGAAAACCAGCTATAACAGCTCAACGGAGCCATCATTTACTTTTTCTCCAGCCCAGCACGGGCCTTTTAGTAAATAAATAGTTGTTAAGTAACGAGCTGAGTTTTCTGGCGACCTTCCCTCTAAAGAACTTAATAATAACTTTCAGCTTACGGTAAGTTAAAGCAATTCCCTCTTGAAATCCCTAAATTACTTCCGTTTACGTATCTAGCCTCTCTCAAGGCTGCTATATACGTAAAATTGGCGAATCTTGCCTGGATTGAACCTAGCTTGCTTAAAAAAAGCTTGTAAATCGCGTTATCCGTTGTAAAACGTAAACTGTAAATTATTTTACAAAGCGTAAATCAAGCACACTTGCAGGGAAAGAAGACACACTGACTCACGGTAAGGTATTCCATTCATTAATATGATTATTCTATAACCAATGTTAGCTTAAGGTACGTTTAAGTATTTTTATTGTTGAAGTGGTCAAAAGAGCGTAGGTAGAATCTTATTATTGTAACGGCGAACGCACCAGTGCTTTATTTTAGCGGCAAGCAAACAATTTGCCCCGCGAATTCTCTGTACTTTGTGCTGTCCTCGTAGGAGCTTACACTAAACACGTGGGCAGATAGAGCCAGAAAGGACCAGATCAAACTAGGAAGTGCTTTGCCAGGGTTTATTGCTGTCGTTTGAAAGCCTAGCTAAGTTAGGAGTGTTTTACTAATAGTTTTACGGCAAAAGAAAAAAGTGTACAATTCTTTTGTCTGTTTGATATGTTAGGGTATTCATTTTTAACTTAGTTTTCATTCCAAGTGTTGGTAACCGCTTACCTCTCGGCTAATTCAGCTTCGCGCTCTCTCGCGTCTGCGCGGTCTCAACCAGCCTTCGTCTCATTCACAGCGGCAGCCATGTTTGTTTTCTCTTTCAACATTATCTAAACAATTTAAGCAAAGTAACGTAAGTCACGAAGTTTTAACGTAAATAATATCAATGTCTGTATCTATCGTTCTGCCAGAGAAATTAACGTAATTCGCCTTGAATAAGAAAGTAGAATTTTGTGTTGTAAATTGCCTTCGCATTTACAGAGAAATCAGCTGTTTTGAACGACATGCTGCGCGCTAGCAGCGCTACCCAGCTCCTTCACGTGTTTCACCTCGCATCGCTCACTCGCGCGCTGAGCGAAAATTTCATTTCACTTCGCACTTAACGTAGCCTCATTCACAATTGTTTGCTACATCGTTTTAAATCCTTACAGTCATTTCACTGTTCACAGGGACCTAGTAATCTTACATAAAGTTAACGTAAATCTCAAGTAGAGTAAATCACAAGAATTGTTAACGTAAAAACGCGTCTTTGTAAAATTCATATTGAAACGCAAATCATTTCATAAGCGCAAGCCGCTAACATTAACGTAAAAATCGTTCACCACGAGCGCGTTATCATTTTCATAAAAACGTTATCCAAAAGCAATTCTTTCATTAAAAACGTTAACGTAAAGTAAATCATTTTAACGCAAGTTGCGTCATATTAAACTAACATTAGTAGTTCAATTCAAATATAAGGGAGTTCATTCATATATCATTTTTCACCCTCTCCGAGAGAGAGAGAGAGAGAGAGAGAGAGAGAGAGAGAGAGAGAGAGAGAGAGAGAGAGAGAAAACCAGAACACAGTATTCACGAAGCCAGAGTACTACACTCTTACATTAATTATAGCATGCAGAATTAACATTATTTTAGTCTCTTGTGTCTTTCATTTACACAGCGTGATACGTACGCGCCTGTGTCCATTGCAGTTTGCAAGCATTTATTTATTTCATTTACCGAGTACTTCAGCGAGGGACTGAGCATTCCTAAAATTTCCATTACCTGTCGTTGCCCGAGTGGTCTTTTCATTTTCTTTTATCACAAAAGACTTGCGTATACCGCAAGCACAATTCGCACAGTGTGCCACGCCAACTTCATTACTATTCCAGACAGGGAAGTCGTTACCAGTTTAGGACTGGCCACCACCAGTGCACGTCAGGTCTTACCATTTTACAGTGCCACTAATTCTTGACCACTGTCCCATCGACTGGCTGCTGAAGTACTCCCACCTTTTACTTTCTCTCCTCCACTCATACCCTCTGCCATGAGCAGTGCCATTTCACTTCAGTATATTTAAGTATACTGCATGTAGTGTCCGGGACACACCAGCACGATACCAGTGCTCAAAGGAACGCCTCCTCATAAGTGCCATTGCACCTGTACAGGCCGTACAGGTAGCCATTCTACCTGCGTGTCCGTCCTGCGGAACGCCCCTTAGTGTGACGTGCGCCGCACACTCCATTTGATTTGTCCGCCTCATCAGAAAGTGCCACAGAGCACCCAGTCCTTTAAGATTTTTTTCATCCAAGCCTCCACTGCAGCCTAAGGAAATGGCTTCTGCTGCCCAACCACATATATCCATGGAGCTGGAAAGGCTCCAGACCCTCATGGCTCTGGGCACGAACGCCGGTTACACTGGGCAGGAACTCACCCAGTGGGTGAAGGGGCAGGTGGATGATCTGCGCCTGCAAGAGAGAGCCGCCAGAGAAGAAGAGAGGAAGGCAAGGGAAGAAGAGAGGAAGCATGAGCTAGCTCTCAAGGAGAAGGAGCTCGAGGTGGAGAAGGCACGACAGGTGAACGCCGAAGCCCTAGCCATGCAGCCAGCTCCCAGCCCCACGCCTACAGTGTCGTCCAACCCTATTGCCAGCATTAACGCTCTCATCCCGAAGTGGACTGAGGATGAGCCCGAGCATGGCTGGAAGAAGTGGAAGCCTTATTCGAAAACTACCCTACCACTGAGATAGAGAGGCCGCCCTGCTTGCCAAGCACCTGGACGGCAAGGCTAAGACAGCCCTCCGCTCACTGGATCAGGGTCAGCGAGGGGACCTGGTGGAAGTTCGCCGGGTCATTACAAAGGCCTATGAAATCACCCCGGAGAGGTGGAGGCAGCGTTTCAGAGGTCAGGCAAAGGAAGTTGGTTGGGCCTGGCGGGAGATTACTCCTACCACAAAATCAAGCCGGAAAGCGCTGGCTCGAGGCCATGTCGTGCACAGAGTTCCAGGACCTGTTTAACAGGATCATGCTGGAAGACCTCTACCAGTGTGTACCTGGGCCACTCGCAGTGCACCTTAACGACAAGCAACCCAAGACACTTGCGGAAGCTTGTCGCCTGGCTGACGACTGGGAGACCTTCAACCCCTCTCACAGCACCGCCCACCGATGCATAGTGCCACCCGGTCATCTCTCTGGATCCACTCGGCCAAAGGACGCCCACCAAGGACACCCACGGACTTGCAACGTTTGCAAGAAAGTGGGTCACCTCGCAGCAGAGTGCCGCCTCAAGAGCGCTGAGAGCCACAAACCCCCTCAGAACCCTCCTAGGCCACCGAACGGTGCCTCAGCCTCCTCTCAAGACCAATCAGATGCCTTCCGGAGACCAGCCCAGCAGAGGGACTCCTGCAGAGCCTGTGGGGCTACAGGGCACTACTCCCCTGGATATCCCGGGTGCCCCAAGACGTGCCTTCGGACCCGGACAACCACGTCCACTGATCAGTGACACAACCCCCTCGGCCGTTATGCCCGAGTCCAGGTCTCACCCTGAGCGGGTTTGTGGACCTCTTCAGTCAGAGTGGCTCCCCTGGATGGCTCTACCCTACCTGTGACGCTGCCAGTTACGGTAGATACCGGCTCCGATCTGTGTCTTATAGACCGGGACCAAGTGCCAGCCAGTGCCACAGTTGACGAGCACATCAGGTGGGCCATGACTTGGGTCGAAGGGCAGTCCAAGACCGTTCCCACAGTCGTCCTGCAGGTCATCACTCCTTGGTGCACCAAACCTCACCGCCTAGGTGTAGTACGTACGATTCGGCATGGAGTAGGTTTCCTATTGGGACGGACCTCCTCTGGGGATGTCCCTCCCCCACACCACTCCAGGGCCAAGCTACCTCACCACCTCAATCACGGCCAGAGAGGACTCTTCACCTGTGCCAGAGCACACTGCCAGCCTTGGTGACTCCACAGATTCGCAACCTGTGGGGCCATTTCGGCCTTACCGTCCAATGCCACAGAAGAAGTTCTCGAACCAGTTCTGCCGAGACTGTGGCCGCAAGGGTCACATGTCTGCCAACTACGTAGGGTGCGCGAATTACAATATTCCTGCCATCGCTATGGCAGTTACCAATCCTTCGTTACTAGGACCCCCAGCTCAGGGCCCTATAACCGTCGCACCCATCCAAGGTCATTATCCACCAAGCCATGTCAGAGCCTTTGATGACTCCGGCGCTCAAATCTCCCTGATACGGGAAGATCAAATCCCCCGAGGGGCTACCATTGATAGACGGCAACTGATCACGATTGAAGGCATCAATCATAGTAAGATGATCCTTCCCACCGTCCAATTGAGAGTCGTACGACCTCACCTTGCCAAGGTATGTACACTTGCAGTTGCAAGCTACCTTCCAGGAGGTTACGACCTTATCCTAGGGCATGACCTGAGGTCTCCCATTTCCAAGGGCACGCTGAGAGGTATTGCACCTCCAGTACCCGCCACAGGTCCAGTCGACCTCAACTCTCTGCCAGTGCCACTTGGCAGCACTGGGCAGTGCCAAGCTCCGTCCAGCCTGGACGTAGAGCCACCACCGAACTTGACCTCTGCGCCTGGCCCTGAGCTAGCGCCGGCGCCTAACCTAACCAAGGATCCTCCTACAGGAGATCCTCCAACAGGCATGGAGCTTACCGCAGCCCATGGCCAACCCAAAGTCCATGAGTCTTCTTCACCCTCACCACTGTCGCCCGAGGATGAACCTCCGGCAGACCTAACCTTCATACCTCCTCTGGAAAACCAGGAACTGCCCAACCAGGAGTCAGCCTGGAGTTTTCCCCTTACGACGGCTGTCGCAGTAGCCGAAGTGAGGGCCTCCCCTGCAGTAGGTTCCACCTCTACGACGGTTGCTGCAGATACCGAAGTAGGGTGTTCTCCTGAAATCCCTCAGGCTACCACTGCCTCTGCTCCTGCCGGCGTTTCTGGCCTTTCCCCAGAGTCGGTGCCTCCGTCTACTCCAAGGACTGGTATAGCCAGGTCCTGGAGGAATAAGAAGAAGAAGAAGAAGGGACGTCATTAACATACTAACAAAAGAGCCACATGCTCTCCTTGACACCTGTGCCCGAGGTACAGTGTCGCATTCAATTGCAGAGTGATCCTGGCACCTACCCAGAGAAGGTAGCCAGCCCGATCCCTGCCAGTAGCACTAACCCTCTAACCCCTAGCCATTGTAATACTAACCCTCATTTAAATATAATTACCTCATTGCATGTCCCTCCTGGTCAACTAACAACTCATCATCCCCACGCATCATTACCTCTCATTATGTATTCTAACAATTCCGTCGCTGAACTACTGCTGTGCGTACCACACTCTGGAATGATTGCGTCTCCATTTAACTGTATTGAGTAAGTTAGGCTAATGATTTAGTACCAGGGCATTACGTTAGTAGAAAGTAGAATCTTCAAGTAACCTTATCTAGGGGTAGAGTAGACTGTCGTCACAGACAACCTGTAGTTATTACTTAGGCTAGATTACATCACTACATTAAGTTAGTACACTTAGCATCTTTGCCTATAAGTTAGGTAGGCCATTGTAGTCAGCCGTATCGCTGCTCAAAAAACTTCAAGTTAGAGTAGGAGAACTGGGTAGTCGAGGCGATCAACTTATTTAAGCCAAGACCTTCACGCCGAAAGGGAGTGAATGCCTTCTTAACAGGGGGAGCTGCTACGTCTATAGAACGCCTCGCCTTCCCAGCAGAGTTTTAGTTATATTTAATTATAAAAGTAGCAGCCATGCCTTCTCCTGAAGCGACTGTTGTTGGGAGAGTGGGTATGTCGTAGGAATGATATTTTCCGGTCTGAACGGAAGCTTAGGGTAAGAGAGGCAGGTCACAAGAGTAGCTAGGCTTCGAGATGGATTTTAGGGACTTCTACAATAAGACCTATTTTCCTTCCCCAATTTGCTGGCGTTGTGTTTACCACCTTTCAGGCAATGCTCGAGGCGGTTTTGGGAAGCCCCGTGATTCGAAAACAACCAGTATCGATCTCAGTCGGCTGCGAGACATGATCTCGGACAGAGGTCAAATTGCCAGCCTCCCAAAATTAGGCCTACCCACGACGTACTGGTGGACACGAACCCCAGACCTGAACAGAGGTCAGGCCGCATTCTTCTACAAGGATACACTAAATATTGCATAAAGGTACGTCTGAAAGTGTAAACTTCAACCCAGCACCTTTTACTACCATACGACTCTTGCTAAATTCATTTCAATTCTCATTTTTTACCCTTCTACATCAAAAGAAACCTTTGTCCTCATCGGGCCACGTGCTCCCCTTTGTGACTTGTTAAAGACCAAGCTTTCGTGCATACCTCAGTGAACCATTCGAGTTTACCTCCCCCAATGTTAGAGAATTAATCAGCCTTAATCAAAGCAAGAAGTCATTTTTCCTTTTATCTTGTTTAATCTGGGATTCTTTTCCAGATTCCATGAGTCACGTGCCGTCCCTCTGCCCGCAAGTGTGCATTACCCAAGTGTATGAAAACCAGCTATAACAGCTCAACGGAGCCATCATTTACTTTTCTCCAGCCCAGCACGGGCCTTTTAGTAAATAAATAGTTGTTAAGTAACGAGCTGAGTTTTCTGGCGACCTTCCCTCTAAAGAACTTAATAATAACTTTCAGCTTACGGTAAGTTAAAGCAATTCCCTCTTGAAATCCCTAAATTACTTCCGTTTACGTATCTAGCCTCTCTCAAGGCTGCTATATACGTATATATATATATATATATATATATATATCATGTAGATAGATACATACATATGTAGATATATATATATTTATATATATATATAATATATATATATATAATTATAATATATATAAATATATATCATTCATATAGTATATATAATAATATTAATATAATATATATTTATATAATTATATAATATATATATATATATATATATATATATATATATATAATATAATCTACTAGTCACTTTTTACCAGATACATATGCAATTGTAATAGCCACAATGCCCTCTTTTTTTTGGATACGCTTATCACTACAAAGTCTGAAGATCCAAGTTTAAAGATATTTGAAAAAGAAATTGTTATATCCGGTTCCTGGGAAACGAGCCCAGGTCCAATAATCACAAAGAGGTCACGTTGCCGACCTGATCACGAGAAGGATTAAAAGTTACTGCCTCTCATACATATATAGCCTGGCGTTTTCAGATATACTTATTTGAGCTGAAATAGAACCATCCTCAT
>NC_087217.1:15410785-15413457 GCF_015104395.2 Macrobrachium nipponense
AGTATTCAGTGAGTGTGATTCCAGTAGTTCTGTGGATACCACTCCCAAGAGTGCTGAGGTCGATCCAAGACGGGGTTAATAAAGAATGATATGGCTAAGTTTTCTGAAAAATCCATTTAACTGTACCTCTGTTGACCTTAGCGCTAAATTTGTAATTAATCATTAGTGTTAGCAGGTTGTTCCCTGGATGAAGAAGGGCAAATTGCTGGCAACTTCATCCCCAAAAGACCTATTCAGTGCTGAAAGCTTGTCAATACCCTTCAGATTCACATTCTTAAAGGGAAGAAGTTTGGTGCATGAAAAAAATATATCTATATATAATCTATCTATATATATATATATATATGTATTATACATACATATATATATATATATATAATATAGATATATATATAATCCCACATATTAAAAGTATATGTATTAAGAAAATACTGGTCACTTAAGAAATATATATATATGTGTAAGATTGCTACAATGGCCTCTAAACTTCATTCATTCTTCATACTTTTTGGATTCGCTCGTCACTATGAGGCTTTCGATCCAATTTTTAATTTTTAAAAATATGAAGCAATTATGATGTCCTGTATCGGGAATCGAACCTGTATCCCGAGAAATCACAACGAAGTCACGTTGCTAACCTCACCACGAGAAGTATTATATAAATAATACACACACACATATATTATATTATATTATATATATATATATATATATATATATATACTATATATATATATATATATATATATATATGAATGACTTTCACTGTAATACAACAGTATGATACGAGGATAAAAGGCCCATAAAAAACATTCATTTGAACGTTGCAACCATATGTTTTGGGCACTTCCTTTTGTGTCCCTGATCACTGGTAAAAGGTGGACATGATATGTTAAAGGGATATATATATATATATATATATATATATATATATGTATATGTACATGTATGTATGATGTATGTATGTATGTATGTATGTATGTATGTACCTGTATATTATATATATATATATATATATATATATACATAAAGCATATATATGCGAGTCAGTACGGTGCTGATGACACGCAGGTGACCGTTGACCCAGGAAGGATGGAAATAAAGGCACTCCCTGGTGTTTTGTGGCCTCCCGTGGTCGTATGTTCTGGAACGCATGTTTGAGAAAGGGCTGAGGATTATCCCGTCGATGTCATCCGATTTCCACTCCTGACACGCTCATATTATTGGTTTGATTGATGATAGCAGATTCCAGCATCTTCCTTTTGTACGGACAGCTACTTTTGAAAACCAGCTCTGCCGCGCTCCTGTTTATGTTATGGCCTTCCGCCCTAGTATGTAGAAAAATCCCCGAGCTCTCTGAAGCAAATCGCACTGATCTTTTGTGCTCTTTTTAATCATTGCGAGGTGGATCTACCCGTCTCCCCGACGTAGATCTGTTTGCGCGCGCGCGTGTGGTGCATGCATATGCAGAAAGTATCTTCTGTCAAGTGAATCGTACCTAATCTAGCACCAAACGGAGCAAAAAGGGACGACGTCGACCATATTCCCACTCCTCCGACAAGAGGTGTCTGACTTCCAGAACGGAGTCCGCGATATGTTCCCTTTCGTTTCAATCTTGCCTTTATCAGCAATATTGGAGGTTATCTAATCAAGAGAGAATATTGATCGACCTGGGAACTATTCGCACACCTGCCCAACCCCCATCACTCGCCCTGGGAAGGGGAGGGGGGATTGGCATGGATAAAGGACAGAGAATAGGGCAAAGGATGCCGCTACCGCCGGAGGAAGGTGAAGGGCGGGAGACAGAGATGATGAGGAAAAATTGAAATCGCGCGTGACAGAGATGGAAAGAGAAAGAGACTAACTATCGATTAATAATTCCTTTACTGGGAGCAGGACAGAGAGAGAGAGAGAGAGAGAGAGAGAGAGAGAGAGAGAGAGAGAGAGAGATACGCAACAGGTTGTATGTAAGACGGAGAAAGACAGACGGCATGTAAACACGTTTAGCAAGGAAGAGGATGAAATAAAGAAACAATTGGTTACATATATATGAACAAATATCGAGAGCTCGCAACATGTTATATACTAATAGAAGAGAGAGAGATGAGAGAGAGAGAGAGAGAGAGACCTATGAATTATAAGCCAGGCCATAAATTCTTTCATCTGGAAGATGTAGGTCAATTCTAATGATTATTGGGAATGTTACAGTATTTCGAATTATTCTGATATAAAATATTTCAGTCAATATGCAACCATGGGCTACTATACGAGAAGAGAGAGAGAGAGAGAGAGAGAGAAGAGAGAGAGAGAGAGAGAGAGAGAGAGAGGTAAAGTCTGATCACTGACTTTAGTTTTTAGTTTTGGCGTGAATTCTTCCAAAATATTGTTCACACACTTCGCATCTGAACTTAATTAGAAAGCGGACGTACACGGGAAATAACTATCAGTAAGGGGGAAACCAAACATCTTATAATATATATATATTAATATATATATATATAATATATAATATACATTATATATATATACATATATATATATATATATATATATATATTAAGACACACTATATATACATATATATATAACACAACACATATATATATATATAAAGTAGAGAGAAAAGTACTATATTTCAGAGACTGCTGTCTCTCTCTTCAGGTATATGATTA
>NC_087217.1:15413957-15416457 GCF_015104395.2 Macrobrachium nipponense
TACGACGCTCCTGATTGGCTGTTGATAAGCCAATCACAGGACTGGAAACTCTCAGTGTCTTTCGAGAGTTCACATGGGTAGGATCTATGTTACACCTCTCCTGAGGGATACGTCTTTCAGGAGAGGTGGAACATACATCCTGCCTATGTGAACTCTCGAGAGAGACTGAGAGTTTGCAGCCCTGTGGCTGGCTTATCAACAGCCAATCAGGAGCAGCGCAAGGGACTGGCCAAGACATCAAATGCACGGTTGATGTGAATCTACTATAGCCTGTTTAAGTAGCACGGAAAAAGTCGCCATTCGAAAAACACAGAAGAATCTCTACAAGCTTAACGCTGCTGAAGTAGCCATTAATTTTAATATAGTATACTTAAGGGAGGGTCTGCTTCAAAAGAAAAAATAATAATAATACAATAATAATAATAATAATAATAAAAGTGCCCTGAATTTGGAAAGAGCACGAAGTGAGAAGAGATACAACTCGAGAAGTTGTCTCTCAAGTCTGGTCATTGTGAGACTTCTAAACAAGCGCACTAACAGCGGTCGAGTGCTTGCTAATTGACTCTGTTGACAAATGACTTTGGTGGAGCAAAGCAGATGGGAGTTGGCGAGTGATGAATGACGAAGCGCAACTGCAGTCCGCCATGTCACCCGCAGGGAAGCTGCCGAAATTATCCAAATTATGGAAATGTTACACTCTTACCATTTAACTAAATGTTTTTCGGAGATTGTCATTTGGTGATGCTCGTCCGAATACGCGAACGGTGGAGGATGGTCTTGACGCGTATCATGGGCGTATTCAGGATACATCCAAATCGGAAAGTAATATTAATAACCAGTACTTCGTCGTTTTCCCAACGGCTCTGTTTGACCAAAAGGTTCCGCCTGTTATGCCACCATAATAATTTTTCACGGCGAGGTCATTTTTTTAAATTAAACTACAGTAATGTACATACAGTGAATTAAAACATTTTTTTTTGCACATTATGATTATATCGAAATACTATACTCTGTTTTTTTCCATCTGTCCATCCGCCTGTGGTGTTTCCGTAAGGTAACACTGCGTCCCGGGCTTTAGATAGTTACATTCAGCTTACATTCAACAACAATAATAATAATATCCTATTTCGAATATTAACGGTGTACTTCGCATACAGTAAATTATTAAAACACTTTTCAGTTGTAAATGTATACCCAGATATCCTTTTATTTACCTAAAACTTACACATACCGTAACTATTTAAAGCCCGGGACGCAGTGTTACCATACAAAAACACCACAGGGAGTCATCAGGGACAGGGTATACTCGTATGTAGTAAATTTTACTGTGTTATGTTCGGCGTAATTTAAATGCACTTTCAGTTATAATGCAAAAGATTCTACCACAGGAAAGTATGGAATCAGTCTACATGATTCTTCTTTTAACCGGCAAATGATCACGCTGTGAATATCCCTCACACATCCAGTTATGACGAGTAATCATTAGTTACTCCTTTTTATATTTCTTGTTTTCAGTATTGTGTCAAAAATTGTAGTGAAACTTTTTAACTAACTTCATATGTTAACTCGCGTCATTCGTATTTTCATCATTGAGAGAGACAAGGTTTTATTTAATTTTATTTAGGAGGGCAAACAATGTCAACTAATAGGACATTTTTTAACCAACTTCATATGTTAAATCGCGTCATTCGTATTTTCATCAGTGAGAGAAACAAGAGAGAGAGAGAGAGAGAGAGAGAGAGAGAGAGAGAGAGAATAGGAGGTGCTGAGGGGAAACAGTGTTAACTAATAGGAGAGAGAGAGACTGTGAACTCGTACTAGCAGCTCATTGGAATTCGGAAAAGCAAAAGCCAAAAGGTTAAGAGGTAAAAAGTTGTCGTAATGAAAGAAAGTTGGCCCCCGAGGAAAGGAGACTCCGAAGTTTTGCTGCCCTTTGAGGAGGAACTCCTCCGAAAGCTTGTGTTTCGACTTCAGCTTGAAATACGGATTATGCTGCTGCTGGTCTGTTTACGGTGGTTCCGCATATCATCTGTCAGCAGTACCTACTTATGTATAACATATAATAACATCACATTACATTCCAGTGTCATTGTCAATTTAGTCACGTTTTCTTTCCCTTGTCTTTCATATCGGTCTTTCTATATATTAGATGTTTAAACATATATAACATTACAGTTTCATTTCATTGTTATCTTAGCCACGTTTTCTCCCTCGTCTTATATGTCTCTCTCGATATAAAATGTTAGATTTTTTAAAATATGTTTTATTTTCTTTTCCTATACTTGACCCATCAGTCTTAGTACTGAATAATAAAATGCAATTTTTGTTTCTTGACCGGTTTTAACATTTTGCTCATTAACTTTGAGTATCCATTCAACAGATATCAGCAGCGTTGTTGAAAAATTAGATATCGACTTGATTTCTACCTTAGATCATTTTGGCGATCTTTTCCTCAAGTCGTTAAGAGGATAATTGTCCATACTGCATTATCCTCTTAACG
>NC_087217.1:15418957-15431457 GCF_015104395.2 Macrobrachium nipponense
TTCAATATCATATCCGTATTTAATCGGGACTTCAGTTACTTACTGTTATAGATTTAGTGTATAACTTGTACAGTATATTCTAAGCTTAAGCATATTTCTTTTCTCTCTCTCTCTCTCTCTCTCTCTCCTCTCTCTCTCTTCGAAACCCTTGCAGCTGGAGCCCTAGTCTAGCCATTGAAGTAGTTAGACTGTTAAGACTGATGACGATGCCGTCTTTATTACTTGATGTATCTATTTATTTATTACCCCTGGAAGACTTATGAAGGTCGTATTTCACTTAAGCCCTCTTGTTGCAGCGGCAATTGAAACCTCACGTTTCGCATACGGGAGGGAGGCTGCGTTCCCCATTGCAGAGCGTGATGTACGAGTTACGTACGGGCAGCGTACGGGTATCGTGCCGTCTTCGTTTCGGAGGCCCATTTTATTGTTTGGTTGCCAATAGTGATTTCCATGAGATTTGTTGTGTCCATTTACTTGAATTTACAAATAAACACTTACACACATACATATATATAAAATCATATATCCAGTGTAGCACGAAGGAACACGTACTTTATTTTGTATATAAAGGCCTGTCAACTTCTTTTATATTCAGTGTGAACTTGAAAATGTAGAATAGATTGCGAAAGGACTTGTTCCATGTCCCTGTTTCAATTTCCTTTCTACCGTGGATTTAAGGATATGGATATATATATATTATATATATATATGTAATATATATATATATATATATATACTATATTGTATGTAATGTTTATGTGTTTATTCCTAAAGAGGTGTTAGTCATAATCTGATTCTTCATGAGGCTTACTGGATGAAGATGCTAGCCTCCTATCCAACTTCTACCCTGATTGTGACCCTCCACCACAGCCGCTTCTCTGGTCAATGGAATTGTCCTAAGGAATTTCAGCTCTCTGGGGAATCGAAACCAGGACCCTCCACTGGTGGAGGAACAGTTAGTTACCCAGCAATAGCTGGTTTGAGGTGGTAGTTGGTAGGCCTGGAGTAGCTTACGGATCTGTAGAGCATGAACCGATCACTGCACCACTGGACCACAGCGTCAGCGGGGACTTATAGGTAGATAACTCAATAAATAGCGTGTGTATGAAAGGCCATCATGTGATTTATCTCTATTGTAGCTGACGGTTAACAACAGAGTAATCTCTTGGTTCTGTTCGATCTCCATGAACCAGTCTGAGGTCACGCACTCTGTTGGCAAATCTCACTCATCCTATTGTGACGTTTCTCTCCTGACATCTCTTTTTTCAGGATGTTACCTCTGGGGAAGCTGAAAAGAACAAGGTGGATGATTTTGCTTCTTATTGCCAATGGTCGTGTGCGTACTAATGGGCGTTGCGAGACTGTCACTCTTAAGGTGATTTATTAACTTAGAGATTTATCTTGTAGCAGAATCAGAAACATTCAATTGAGACTGGTGTCGTTTTTGCTCAGCTATATATACATTCCTTTTTGGTTTGTGAAACTGGTTCTGATTATCATTAGAATTGTAATTTTTCCGAGTTTTTTTCTCCTGACTTTCCTTGAAAAATAAATGTAAACGCCACCATATCTGGGTCTCTTCGTGAAATGTGAAGCTGTCACGACCGAGTAATTGATGAATAAGTTAGAAATCTTCAGATTTCTGAAACGTATCGCAGCCTGTGAATGGCAGAGAGAAAAAAATTACCTAAGATAAGCTAACTTGCTGTGAATTATGTAGAACTTTTAGCTAATAATAATCATTTACCCATGAGGAGCGACCCGTGGCTTGAATTATAAGCCTGCCTAGATCCTCTCTCTCTCTCTCTCTCTCTCTCTCTCTCTCTCTCTCTCTCTCTCTCTCTCTCTCTCTCTGAATGGCAGAACTGAAAAATGATGCAAGTTTAAATACCTTGCTGTGACATGTGTAGAAGTTTTGCTAATATTAATTTGCCCTTGAGGAGTGACCCTGGGCTTACTCTTGAATTATAACCATGCCTAGAATCTCTCTCTCTCTCTCTCTCTCTCTCTCTCTCTCTCTCTCTCTCTCTCTCTGATTTAGCGTATGTTGATTGTGAAAATAAAGTTTTTAGATATTTGATTCAGAGACGACCTTAGAACAACTTTTTATCAACATTAGTCATGTTTCCCGTAGTCGACGATGGCTGCGAAAACCAGGTGTGATTGATTACCTTGGTTGGGTTACAAGGATAGGGAGGGTGGAGGGTTTTGGGTGCGGGGGGGAGGGGGGAAAAAAAACAAAAAAAAAAGGGGGGGGTGGGGGAGGGGCGACGTTCAAACATGCCTGGTTATTGTGTATATGCTAAGTTGGTTTCATGGGTTTACTTGTCAAACATCCTCGAAATGGATCGCTAGGAATGAGAGCTCCTGTTACATCAAGGATGGTGGAGTTGTGGGGGATAGATAATTCCCCTAAGTAAATTCATTATATAGTTCATTATATTAAGATTGCTTAATGGTACATGGGGACCATTTACCTTAATATTTTTTATTGTTTGTTACTGTTAGAGATAGTAAAAGTGTATCAGATTGCAATAATAATAATGTTAAATGGAAAATATTTTAAGGCTAGGCCATTTACATAGATATTTTTAGGTTTTATTACTGTGATAGAGAAAAATATAGCTAGTTGGAATAATAAGTTACAACGTTTTTGAGAGTTCATGAAAAAAGTAAGATTATAACGAGAGAGAGAGAGAGAGAGAGAGAGAGAGAGAGAGAGAGAGAGAGAGAGAGAGAGAGAGAGAGAGTCGATGAGTTCGAGAAATCCGGAGGTTTCTCGATCCTGGTTAGTTCATGACAGTGCAACCGCTTTGCAGATGAAGACCTTCGGCTTTTCGCTGTGGTCTTCAGCGTCTTGTTCTAAAGATGTGCCTCTACTCTGACGCAGGTCTGGTAGGTGCCAGGTGGATTGGGACATCACGGTATGGCTGATGTGAGAGAGAGAGAGAGAGAGAGAGAGAGAGAGAGAGAGAGAGAGAATATGAATTTTTCCCATAGATAGCGAGTAGGGCTCAATAGTAACTCGTAAATTTAGCATTAAAGAAATGGGGAATATACTCGCTTTACAACATCTGGAGAAGCATAGTGTAGAGGCTTTAATAAAAGCTCTCTCTCTCTCTCTCTCTCTCTCTCTCTCTCTCTCTCTCTCTGACACACACATTTCTGGCCCACATCAGTATGAACCTAGGTCTTCCAGTCAAAAGGCAAGGACGCTGCCAACAAACATATACATACATATATATATATATATATATATATATATATATATATATATATATACATGAATGGACAGAGAGAGAGAGATAGAGAGAGAGAGCAGATTCAGCTGCCGAACAATACCAGAATAGCAGTGAAAATGCGAAACCAATTTGGTATTGTACTATGCACAGGGTCATCCCTAGATCTGATTCGGGCCAGTTAGGGACGCCTATTGTCTGTTTCTGGCAAGATATTCATCATCTCTTGCAGTTACCCTTCACTATCCTTCACTCTCTCTCTCTCTCTCTCTCATACGCTTCTGAAGAAGGCATTGTTAGTTCGTGAAGAATTTCCCAAATTGAGCTTCCTGTCGGGGGGGGGGGGGGTTGGGACCACTTGGGGTGGGAGGAAGATTGTTGTGAGGAGCTGGTGTGTGTTGGGGGTGGGGGTGGAGGGTGAGGAAAGGTTTGGAGTGATCCATTACCTTCATTAGTAGTTTCTTCTTAGTCTGCACAATAGACTGTTAATGGTTGAAGACAAAATGCTTTTGTTTTGCCAAGGGCCGATGGACTAAAGTACAGCGCCAGTCACTTTGATTACGTTGATTTTAATTTTTTTTTTTAATTTTGCAGTGTTATGTAACACTTCCTTTAGGTAAGCCAGCCCACGTAGAGACTACAGCTGATTGTAGAATGACGAGGAATGGATTATCCTGATTTTAGGAGGACGAGCAAGCGATCATTGAACCCGCAAAAGAAACCGAGACATAAATATTGAATCGAGCCCAATCACTTATTCAGGATACGATCTACAATAGCAGTATTAGTAGTTGGGGGTATCACAGTATGAATAATACGGAAGAGGATTTGCATACATTGAAATCTTTTGAGACCATGAAACTTGTACAGAGAAAGGCAGCGCATGCTTGAAAATATAAAACTACACACAAACGCGCGCGCGCTCACTGAAAGACTGGTCAGAATGGTAGAATGTCACACCAACTACTCTAGGAGCAATATCTTCGGGACGACCTTTGCAACCACCGGAGTAGTTTTAAAAGAAAGAAGTCAAATGCAATTTACTTAGGATGTGCATGTGTATTTGTGTGCGTGTGTGTTGGCAAGTGACTTTAAGTAACAGCAACTTGTGCTTGAGAAATTTTAAAAATATTATCATATAAAATTATCCTCTCATTTTAGAAAGGAATCTGTGCTTTATTTAGCAGAAACAATAGAAAGATTGTTAGCTATTGTGAATATGACGCATATTTATAGACCGCAATATGTCAGGGACTTATTAAAATGAATGGAGGTAATGAACTGTCACACAAGTAGGAAGAGTATAGCGATCTAGGAGGTGACTTCAAATATAACGATATCGGTTGACAGAATCCGGTACATGGGAATTGTGGTTGCAGTCCCAATCTCATGCCCCAGACCACTGAATATGATGAAGACGCCTCAGTGGCGTGGTCGGTATGGTGTTGGCGTGCCACCTCGGTGGCCGCGAGTTCGATTCTCGGGTATTCCATTGAGGAGTGAGATATGTGTATTTCTGGTGATTAGAAGTTCACTCTCGACGTGGATCGGAAGTCACTTAAAGCCGTTGGTCCCGTTGCTGAATAACCACTGGTTCCATGCAACGTAAAAACACAATACAAACAAACAAACAGAACTATTCACTCATTATGAATGCGCAGATAAAAGCCTCTGATATCATAGACGCTGTATATATTATACTCTTAGTAAATGAAGAGAGCACTGGGTGTAGAGTTCAGACCTTGGATTTCAGTAAACTTGCAACTTCTCCAGGCTGGCATTAAAAGACTCCAAGAGCTTAAAACTTTTAATAAAGTTATTCGCACGGCAGAAATTCCCACGGCACAAGCTACCAGAGACTTATGATGTTTTGGAAGAAAACGGAGGCCTCTAACACGAAAAGGATTTAATTTAATCCAACGTGGGGCTGGGACTTAGTTATACCTTCACTTTTGCCAAAATGCCCATCAAGATTTTTATATCCTCAGGAATTGGTTACCCCTTGTTTGAGGAGGAAAATGTCGATTTGTATCAATGGAAGAGTGACCTTGTTGAAGCCCTTTCTCAAACTGAAATGTTTAGCTATATATATATATATATATATATATATATATATATATATATATATATATATATCTATATATATATATATAAATATATATATATATATATATTTATATATATTTTACATAAATGATATATATATGTCTTATGTATATGAATACATATTCATGATTGATATCACATAAAAATACCTTCCTCCCACTACACTTCAAGAATGGAAGACAACTCCTCCAGAGAAATAAGCGAAGACTTAGAATAAAGGCTCAAAACAAAACCTCTCTCTCTCTCTCTCTTCTCTCTCATCTCTCTCTCTCTCTCTCTCTCTCTCTCTCTCGTCTGCCTATTCTCTATCTCGAAGATGCAATCTTACTTGCGTTTAAATAAGAACAAAAAAAGTTGTAAACGATTGGTTGTACAAGTTGGGTTTCCTGCCAACGATAAGAAGGGGAGACGACAAATAGGCGAAAGAAGGCATGCTGAATAAAAGTCGAGAGGGGCTTTTTTCCTCTCCGTTTTTTTTTTTTTTTTTTTTTTTGGTTTTTTTTTTTTTTTTTTTTTTTTTTTTTTCCGGAGATTGGCACCGTCTCGTGATCAAATGGTATGTAAACAGAACGTCGCACAGGCTCCTCCTTTTTTTTTTTTTTTTTTTTTTATTTTTTTTTTTTTTTTTTTTTTTTTTACGGTTTTGTCAACGGGCGTATTTATGCGTATCGCAGTTCGGTAAATGTTCTATGTGAATTGAATATAAATTCAAAAAATTTATACAGGTAAAATGGTCGTATTATTGGAATGCAGTTAGTGAAAAATAAAGTGCTCTTTGGCAAAGACGCGGTGTTTATAGTCGGCTCTTAGATGTTGCATAATTGGTTTTGCCATACAAGATATGCATGTTCAGATTTAATGATATGAATAAGTTTATTCATTTATGTGAATTTTGGAAGTCTGGAACAGGAAGCAAATCAGTATTTACCTATTAGAATTGTGTGTGTATGTGTGTGTGTGCATGTTGTCTGTCACGTATTTTCTATAATTTTTTCATGCACCTAACTACACAAAATCCTTATTAACAGTTATGTGGAATCAAATATGAGCTGGACCTTAAAGCGATTCTTTACAATTTATAACCACTACAAAGAAGAGTTCTATGGAACTCCTGTCTCTCGTTAGACCTGTTTGTAGATGTGGAAAAGATAACGAAACTTTTTAAGAATTGGGTTCAAAATACCTCTCAGAGATTGTCTTTTACAAACAGCAGAATAACGTTACAGTAATACACGCATGATTCCCATCGAGCAATTGAGCGTTGGGGGAGGGAGGAGAGGGGAGGTACACCCAGAGACAATTGGGACATTCTATACAGTCCAAAACATCATTAAAGTCTCTCTCGAGGGACGTTGGTATCTGGTCAGGATGGCTTGACGAGCCAGGACGTCATACAAGGCTGTGTTGTTTTCAGGTCGACGAAACAGGTCTGAAGCTTCCTTCTGAAGGTCATTTCGTCTCAGTGCTTCATTTAAACTTGACCAGTCTTCTTGAATGTCGCACTTGATAATACTCTCTTAAGTCTCTACCCTACCTTATTGTGTATACTGTAGAGTCTTGATATTTTAACTTATTTTTCCTTCTTGTGCTCTTCATGTTCGCTTAGTTTCTTATATATATATATATATATATATATATATATAGATATATATATGCATGTATATGTATGTTTGTTTTATTGTGTATGTATATATATATATATATATTTATATAATATGTGTGTACAATAATTATATATAACATATTAATATATATATATAATCTATATATATTAGTATTTATAGATATATATCGATGTATATACTACATATCATAAATGTATATATGTATGTTGCACAAATTCATTTGATATACATTTGTAAATGTATATATGAGACCAATTCACACCTGACTTTTTATTCTCTCATTTATTTAAGCCACAGGTACCTTTCATATTCAGTATATATACCCTATGTTGGACTTACATCGAAAGGGAATTATACTATATGATTAGTGCATTTTCCCCGACCAGGAGTCGAACTTGTGCCGCTTTGGGTTCGATGGCGTATGTGGATAAGTCCTAGTCACCTCTGTATCAAGCCCAGAGGCGGCTCAAGTTCGAATCCTAGCCAGAGCAGATCCACTGATCCTGTGTAATTTACCTATATATGTAAGTTAGTGCTTAAAGAAAAGTTAATTCGATATTAAGCGGTATTTGTGACTATATATATATATATATACTATATATATATATATATATATATATATATATATATAATATTATTTACTATCATATATATATGTGTGTGTGCGCTTGCGCTCTCTGCTAAATCCTCTGATGCCGTACAAGCTCCTGACATAAATGCTTTAATGAATGGATGATCAACTCTTCGTTGGTGTATTTTTATCCATAAATTTTCCTAAACTGAAAAATTACTTGCTTTTTTGCTTAAAGGGTAACATAGAAAAAAGCACCCTTATTTTTATTACGCTATGTTGGGAAATTAATCTGGCAAATTCTGGGGTAAAATACGGCCCTAAAATGTTCCATGAATAAGGGATGGGGTGAGTTTTATTCAGGCACAAAAACTTTACGGTAAAGTATTTCAATTACTATATTTTGTAGAATAGTGACATCTCATGTTTACTTTTTTCAAGGACTTTCCACTCGGTACTATAATTTGTAAGTGCAATGTTAAAAAGTATGACTTGGTGTTGAAAAGATTTTGATTGTTTCAGTTGTAGAAAGTTATTTTTTTTCTAACTTTGAATTCGATTGCAAAATTTCTAGGTTTAAAAGAAGTAAACACTAAATTTATAATTGGAACATTTCTAGACTTAAGAGAAATGCCTCCATGTAGATTTACGCGAGAAATCGCAACGTAATCCTCATATTTTCCGTTCTGAAACATCGAAAGTCCACGTGTAATAATTAATATTCCTGTATTACCACTGACCCCTCCGTGCCCATATCAAATGGAGGAACACTTGCTCCATCGTTAGTTTCGACGTCAATGAGACACTGATGCATAGAACTGCAGAATTATTTACTCTTCAGAGCCATTAACGAATACTTCCCATTTTACCCCTATAACTTACCAACGACTTCCTTTTCAAATCGCCATGTTATGGTCACCGTACCTCAGTATATTGATCCAACGAGCGTCAGGTCTTCTCTCTCCTGTAGACGTGCGTCCCTCCCGAGATTTGCTTTTCCATAGCAGCCATTTGAGGAAATCTTTCTCTAAGGCTGTTGGCCACCTCTCTCTCTCTCTCTCTCTCTCTCTCTCTCTCTCTCTCTCTCTCTCTCTCGAAAGGATTTCCTCGGCGGTTACTGTTTGTAATTTGTTCCTAGTTATAAGGTTTTATAATCTCATTCATGGCGTTCATCCGAAGGTATATTTATCTCTCAAATGATTATATTTCTTTAGGTAGTTGAACCATCTCACTCAAAGGAAAGTCACCCAAAGTGCTGAAAAAAAATACACTGATTGTCCCCGGAGTAGAAAATAATACATCACTACAGAAAATTTCAGCACATCAAAACTGCCTGATAAACCTGTGCGCACAGAGGCTGATTAACAAGTATTTTTGCCATTCCTCGTGCGCTATGGTCAAATGAGTACTCTTTCCAGCTCATAGTCCCAGCATAATGTTGACTGGAAAATAAGTCAGTATGCAGAAGCTAGGTACTATGTCGTACCTTTAAGTAAATGGGGATACAATCCACAGTGATGTAAAATCCCTCTGTAGTTTTTTAAAATATATATTTCTTGTACAGCAACTTACAGCTATCTACCATCAGCTGTGGTCTTGTTCACTAAAATGTGATATATTGCCTCGGGGAACTGACATGTAGGAGCACAAACAGACTTTTCTTATGATAACATTTGAAACAATAAAGATTAGGTAACAAGCTAATTAACTATTATTATGTATGAACAGGTGGTTGAGCCCTCGTCCTTTCCAGAATTCGTCTTGATCTTCGTGGGGGAATGTTTCTTTTGTCAACTGCTTGTTCTATGCTGGTTGGGTGGTAATGACCTGTGTGGAGGAAACGAAGAGAGGAAGCTGCATCATCATTGGCACATGTATTCCTAAAATTTGAAATTTCCCCTTTTCTACACATCTCTTCACAAATACTGTATTATCTGTAATTCTGTATAGTGAAAAAGGCCGGAGTATGTGACGGACCCATTAACTAAGTGCGAGAACGCATTGATACAGTGATGTGAATAGGTCTATTCAACTCTGGCAAAATGTATTTGATTTTGACAAATGAATAGTAGATGTTTTTTTATCTGTGTCTTATCAGGCGAAGTGTATTAGCGTGTACTTGTAAATCCTCATTTGCGGGTAATCGTACCACGGAAGGTATAAGCTTCCTCGTGAAGTTGTTGTTGAAGATTAAGCTGGCCTTATGCCAGCACGGGTTCTTGCTCATAAAACAACACGTAGAAAAAAGAAGCCTTGTAGTGATCAGGGTACAAAAAGCAAATGCGTGGAAGCTGAGAGGTAGAGGTCAATCGCGCTGTTAAAAAGACAGGCGAGCAAGCACGAGTATGCGCGCGCGCACACACACACACACACATATATATATATATATATATATATATATATATATATATATATATATATATATATATATGTATGTATACATCGAGCTACAAATTTCCTTTAATATCTAATTCGCTCTACCTCGGAATCAGTAATTTTCATATATGTTGATCGAAGGGGAATTTTTTAGTCGATAAGAAATTTGTCGGCTCACAAATTTATCGACTTAAAAAATTCCCCTTCGGTTAACATATATGAAAATTATTGATTCCGAGGTAGAGCGAATTAGATATTAAAGGGCATTTGTAGATCGATGTATGTATATGAATCACGTAATGTGATATGACATATATATATATATATATATATATATATATATATATATATATATATATATATTTATATTTATATATCTATATGTATATACACACTATTTGCTTCCATCTTCTAGCCAAGGCAAACAACAAATCCTAATAACTTTTTTCGAGTATCCGGCCGTAGGCGTGTTGACGAGGTTCCAATGGACGTCTTCCCTTCAGCCTTCTACTAGTATATATACCCTCTGTGACAATGCCGAACGCTGCTCGCTCGGAGGTTTGTTGTCCGTAATCCGTGCTGCTTCAATGGGATCAGATCCGTTCTTTTTGAAACTCGGTCTAATAACGGCCTCCGAATCATGTCAGTGAATTCGTAATCTTCGGCACAACTAGTCTTACAGAGATTGGGAAGCTTTTTTTCAATGGTAGGGGATTTGGATTCTCTCTCTCTCTCTCTCTCTCTCTCTCTCTCTCTCTCTCTCTCTCGTAGTTCGTGAAAGGGAATATTGTGTATGAATTTACTACTTTATGTACGGTGTTCTACATGTATGTACAGCAAACTTTATTATTTAGCCAACCTTAACGTTGTCACTATCGTCCATTTTAACCGAAACATGTCATGATTATTGTGCTTAAATATAATTCCTTTGGTTGGGAGCTGTTCCTGATAATTATTAGGATAATTCTACATTAATTGGGTATTTTTCCGCTTACTACTGAAAAGGGTAACGATTTTGGGCGAAATTTAGTGAGATAAATCTGGTGGAAGAGTCGACTGCCTTTAGTTTACCAGCCCAAAAAGGCAGTTTATATTCCTGATCGTGGTTGGTGCAAACTATGAACGTAATTCCTTTTGTGTGAGCCAAAGGCATTCTTTAGGTTTATGTATGTGTGTGTATATAATATATCGTTAAATCCACGGTAGAAAGGTAAGTGAAACAGGTACTTGGAACAAGTACTTTCGTAGTATATTCTACATTTTCAAGTTCACACTTGAAAATGTAGAATGTACTACGAACGTACATGTTCCAAGTCCCTATTTCACTTACCTTTCTACCGTGGATTTAATAAGGATATTCTCGAGTATGTGTTCCTTCGTGCTACATTATATATATATATATATATATATTAGATAATTATATATATATATAGATATACATATATATATAGATACATACATATATATATATATATATATATATATATATATATATATTATGTATATATATATGTATATATTATATATATATATATATATATATATATAACATACATATATTATTATAAGTATCATATTGCAAATTAGCATACGTATTTCGATTCGTATCAATGTGTGCACCGACTGAGTGCCTGAAACCTCTTGGAAACAAAATATATTCGTATCAGCGGAGGATATCATTTCTAGGACCTCTTTGGATCAAGTGCTAATGAACTTAACCATTGAGTCACCGGATTGAGACCCTCTTTTTGTGGGGATCGGATGGGAGGGGGTTATGGTGGCCTTTTGCGGATTTTCTTATTGGGTTCTTAATCGGATTATCATTTTTATCATTATTATTATGAGTAGTATTGGTGGTGGTGGTAGCAGTGGTATGTACGTCATTTTTATAATCGGTTTCATTTTTCTTAAAAATATCGGTGTCACTGATGATTTTTGAGTTAATGTTCGTGAGGGCATGTATAGTGATTTATCCGTTTTTTTAGTCTCTCTCTCTCTCTCTCTCTCTCTCTCTCTCTCTCTCTCTCTCTCTCTCTCTCTCTCTCTCTCTCGATTTCACAACTAGTCGATCTCTAGCGGGAGGTGAAGTCTTGCAATTTAGTGACTAAGAGATGTAATACTCTATTTGAATCACGTGCAGTGTTCTCGTTGACCTGTCTTTAATGAACTTATTTGCATAATGTTCGAGTGTAACAACAGTTATTGGTAACTATGAATAAGAGCGATAATAGCAGTATTTATATTGAAGTGAATTATGACTTTTGATTCTTTTGATTCTTGAGGGAAAAGTATGGAAGATTCTTAGAGTTTTTATTTTATTTATTTTCGTGGTTTCTGAGTAAGGCAGATTGACAAGGAGAGAGGGATGTTGGTATTGACGACATGGTAGAAAACTTAAGCATCAGAGTGATAAGATTGATTGAAACGTCTTGAGGCGGCTTTGTCGTCTAGAGAGAATGGGAGAATTAGCAGTGGAAAAGGAGGTGAATTTGGCAGTTCTAAGAAGGATCTGGATTGAGAAACGAAGAAAGCACTGAATTGGTACAATGGAAGATTTGCCTCAACGAGAGAGCTTTCAGTGCA
>NC_087217.1:15433957-15451457 GCF_015104395.2 Macrobrachium nipponense
TACCCAGATCTACACAATGACGGGAAAGAGGAAAAATAGACAAAAAAGACAAAGTCTGCAACCTTTTGAAAAGAGGGAATTGCAGATTTGGAGAAAGATGTTACTACAAACATCCTAAGGTATGTCACAACTATGAAATATATGGTAAATGTGCGTACCTAGATGGCTATGAGGATGATTGCAGAGATCTGCATCCAAAAATATGCAAAAACCTAAAAGAAGGAAAAGGATGTAAGTTCGACAAAAAATGTAAATATATGCACCCTGTAGCCATGAATCATAATCAAATAAATAATCAATCAAGTAATAAAATCCAAAATAAGAAAGAAACAAATAAAGAGAGGAATAAAGAATATCAGGTAAAAGAAAAAAGCAAGCCATCAACGAGATATGCAGAGATGTCAGCAAAAAATATCAAAGCCTCAGCTCCAAGATTCTACTCAAGAGATAATAACTGTATTTATTATGCAAGAGGATATTGCAGAAACGGAGAAAATTACAGATTCAAACACAAAATGAATAATTATGATGAAGGAAGATCAAATATTATGGAAAAGTTGGATTTTTTAATGTCAGAATTTCTGGAAATGAAAAAAAGAACAACATACCAGAACAGGAAGAGACATGGGAAAATCCTATTATTACCAATATTAAATGAAGGAGAAAACACGCAAACCATCATAGTGATGAATGCGCAGGGTTTAGTTACGAGTAACTCAAAAAGAAAAATAGAGTACTTAGAAGAACTAACCCAAATTGAAAAGAAAATAGATATAATGAATATAAGTGAAACCTGGTATTCCCAAGAGACTGGGAATGATGATCAGATAAAAGGGTTCCAAACTTATAGATCAGATAGAAAAAATAGGAATCAAGGGGGAACCGCAATATATGGGAAAGACAAAAAACAAGGAAAAATATATGAGAAATATAGTAACTCAGAATGTGAACTAATAGCGGTAGAATTTGAATCTGAAAAATTAATGAACATAGTAATATATAGACCTCCTAATACTAAAGTTTGACTCAATAATAGAAAAATTGGATGATATATGTAGAAATCATAAGGACTGGACTATTCTCCTATCTGGAGACTTCAACTTTCCTTTCGTAGACTGGAAAGAACGAATAGGAGATTGTGGTTGTACTTATACATATAAAAAAGAGTAGTAACAGTAGTTGCAGTAGATAAGAGGCAATTCGAAAAGCTATTAGATATGCTACTAGAATACAACATTCAACAAATAAATCACCTGCCAACTAAGAAAGGCGGAAATACTTTTAGACCTAGTAATGTTTGTGAACGAGATGAATTATGTTAAAGAAATAATAGTTTATGATGCGAGTATTTCAGACCATAATGTCATAGAATTAACAGTCCATTCCAAAGCAAGTGAAAACAGAGATAAGCAAGAAATGAAAAAGTGGGAAGGATATGGAAAATGGTCAGAAATAAATGAAGAATTAAACAAAGATTGGGATAATATTTTCGTAAGTGATGACATAAGGGTAAATATGGAGATATTATATAAAATATTAGAGAAAATAGTGGATAAATATATACCAAAGAATAAAAGTAATCATCAGTCATGCATACCAAGAGACAGAAGGATCTTGTTCTAGAAAATCAGAAAGTGGAAAAAAGGTCTTGCAAAAGAAAAAAATGCATGGAAAGTTATAGAACTAAAAAGTAAGATAGAAAATGCAGAACAAAAGATTATACAATCAAAAGAAAATTAAAAACGGGACTTGGAAGAAAAAACCCTAATAAATATCAAGCAAAACCCAAAACTATTATACTCATACGCGAAAAAGATGAATAAAAGAAGAATAGAAATAGGCCCTCTAAGAATTGAAGGGAGATTAACGAATGAAGAAAAGGAGATTTGCAACATATTGGCAGAACGATATAAGAGAGAATTCACCCCTAGAATAGATAATGAAGATAATGATATAGAAGTAAGGGACGAAAATAGTGAATATTTAGCTGACATAGATATTAATGAAGCTGATATTGTGCAGGCTATTAATGAAATTAAAAATGGAGCTGCAGCAGGGCCTGATGGAGTTCCTGCTATTTTGTTAAAGAAAGTAGTTCATTCTATCGCAAAGCCACTTGCAATATTATTAAGACAAAGTGTAGATACAGGCAAGATTTATGATGAGCACAAATTAGCATATATTACCCCTACTTTCAAAAGTGGATCAAGACTAGAGGCAAGTAATTATAGGCCTGTGAGTCTAAAATCACATATTATGAAAGTGTATGAAAGGGTAATGAAGAAAAATATTATGAAACATTTAATAAAAAATAATTTGTTTAATATAGGATAACATGGTTTTGTACCCAGAAAAAGTACACAAACCCACCTGTTAGTCCACCGTGAGAACATATTCAAAAATATGAAAAGCGGAAATGAAACAGATGTGGTTGATCTGGACTTTGCAAAAGCTTTTGACAAGGTAGACCATAATATATTAGTGAAGAAAATTAGAAAACACAATATTGTGGATAAAGTAGGAAGATGGTTAAAAGAATTTTTTTTTACACAACAGAAAACAGATAGTTATTGCAAACGATGAGAAATCGGATGAAGCCAATGTAATATCCGGTGTGCCACAAGGTTACGTGTTGAGCTGCAATACTGTTTGTTATTATGATTGAAGACATAGACAGTAATGTTAAGGATTCAGCAGTGAGTAGTTTACCCGATGACACAAGAATAAGTAGATAAATTACTTGTGATGAAGATAGGAACGCTCTACAAAGAGACCTTAACAAAGTATATGATTGGGCAGAGGTAAATAGGATGGTATTTAACTCTGATAAATTTGAATAAATAAATTATGGAGACAGAGAAGGAAAGCTATATGCATATAGGGGACCTAATAATGAGACAATCACAAATAAGGAAGCAGTTAAAGACCTTGGTGTAATGATGAATAGGAACATGTTATGCAATGATCAAATAGCAATTCTACTGGCAAAATGTAAAGCAAAAATGGGAATGTTGTTACGGCACTTCAAAACAACAACAGCTGAACACATTGATTATGGCTTTATAAAACATATGTTCGTAGTCTACTTGAATATTGCAATATGATATGGTACCCACACTATCAAAAGGATATTGCACAAATAGAGAGTGTACAAAGGTCCTTTACAGCTAGAATAGAAGAAGTTAAGGAAAGACTACAATTTTTAAAATTATATAGTCTAGAAAGGAGAAGAGAACGCTACATGATAATTCAGGCATGGAAACAGATAGAAGGAATACAGAAAAACATCATGGAACTAAAAATATCAGAAAGAGCAAGCAGAGGTAGATTAATAGTGCCCAAAACTATACCAGGAAAAATAAGGAAAGCACACAGGACATTAATCTACTACGCACCAGCATCGATAATGCAGCGTCTATTCAATGCGTTGCCAGCTCATCTGAGGAATATATCAGGAGTGAGCGTAGATGTGTTTAAGAATAAACTCGACAAATATCTAAACTGCATCCCAGACCATCCAAGATTGGAAGATGCAAAATATACCGGAAGATGTTCTAGCAACTCTCTGGTAGACATTAGAGGTGCCTCACACTGAGGGACCTGGGGCAACCCGAACAAAATGTAAGGTCTGTAAGGAAAGGTCTGTAAGGTCTCTCTCTCTCTCTCTCTCTCTCTCTCTCTCTCTCTGTACACACACACACACACACATATATATATATATGTATGTATATTATATATAATGTATATATATGTGTATATATATATATACAGAGAGAGAGAGAGAGAGAGAGAGAAGAGAGAGAGAGAGAGAGAGAGAGAGAGCCATAAATCTTCCAAGATAATGTACCTTAACCTCGTATAACCAGTTCAAAATACCAAACCTCGATATTTCTTCATGGGAATAAAGTAGATTTGTACTCCAGAGTTATTTTACTGTACCTCGGTTCATGTTCTTTTTCTTCAGTCTGACTTTCCACCCTCTCTTAACAAATGATTCATATTGCAACTGCTTTGAGGTTTTCCTCCTCTGACACCTTTCAACCCTTTTTTACTGTCAGTTTCCATTTCAGCGCAGAATGACCTCATAGGTCCCAGCGCGTGGCCTTTGGCCTAAATCTTATATTGTATCCATCTATACCTCAGGTATTTGTAGTTTTTAGATCCTTCATATTTTTTTACGCAAATGTACATTAATTTCTTCACATATCCCTGTAAATCTTTAAAGATTTATCCTCCATAATAACCTCTTTTTACGAATTCCAAAATGTTTTTTTTTTTCTCGAATTGTTTCTTTAGCCCTGAAGGTACTTTTATCTCCCGGCGTCCGAGGCGGCCTCTGATAAAAAGCTCGGATTATTTATTTATTTTTTTTTTGTGGGTAAAATTTTTCCTTTTACGTTATGTATTGATGTGGTTTTTTACGATGTCAGATTATATGGAGAGGAATTTATTTATTTATTTTTTTTGCCTGTGTATTTATCTCCTTTAATAGGGCGGATATGTTTTGGAACATCGAGTACCTTTTCTGGTAAAAAGATCCATTAACTGTGTAGCTTTGATGCTTGTTTTGAGGCCGAGGATATGAGGATATTATCATTATAATCATTTCACCTTCAAAAGTCAGTTGTTGCTGTTTAATATTTTTGAACATGACAAACAACGATTAAAGGTACAATGTTTTTTTTTATTGTATTTGTTGTTACGACTTTTGTCATAATTTTTTGTTATCTGCTTATTCCTACAGCCACAGGCTCAGTACTGGACGAAGGGAGAACCCTCTGGAGGAATTTTGGGTCACGCCGACGTCGGTCGGCCACTCCAAGGGAGCTGCCGAAGGAACCCACCGGAAGAGATGAACACAGAAGGGCCTCTGCAACAACGGCGTCTCCGACGAGGGCAGCTTCCTCCTCTCCCGTACGTGCCCCGGGCACCCACCAGTCAAGAGGCTTAGCCTCTGCAGCAGCCCCTCAGAATTCTCACACTCTTCCAAAAGGCTTCACCATGTCCAGAAACTCTGGACCTCCCCCGGATGCCACCCCTCCCCTACCCACGAAGTCAAACCACTCGCCGGGCGAGTCCTCGACGGAGCTGGCCACGAAGAGCAAAACGGGATCGCCGACACCTCCGCAGTCGTCCTCCAGAAACTCGACGCCGCGAGAAACGCCGAGAAGTACTCCGACGAGGTCCTCCCCCGTCGGAAACAGAGAGACGCCCGCCCGGAGGCCGAGCCTCAGCAGGGCGGCCAGTTTCGACAGTCCCTCCGTCAGTCCCAGAAGATCCAGCCTTCGGAGCGCTGTTCTCCGCCTGCGCTGCGAATCTCAGGACACGGCCGAAGAGGAGGACGAGGACGACGACGACGATGACGAGCCGCCCTCCCACACGTCCCCCATGGTCATCAACTACCGTGGCGACAGTCAGGAGAACGACGAAGACGACGAGGATGAAGACGACGATGACTACGAGGACGACGAAGATGGCCGTCAAAGTAGGAGGAGGAGCTCCGGCAGAATAATCAATGGAGAAGGAGGAGGAGGAGGAGAAGGAGGTGGAGGAGGTGGGAGTGGCGATGGTGGTGGAGGAGGAGGAGGAGGAGGGAAAGGTCTGTCTGGAGGGCGTAAGAAAGGAAGCAGACGGAAGAAGAAGACCGATGTCGAGCAACAGCGATCTCAAGACTTGGATTCCCCCAGCAATGCTGCTGTCCCTATCGTTGATGTGAGTCCCTTTCTCTCATTAGCTTTGTTGTATAGTATAGTAATAATGATAGTATTTATGATGTGTAAATCCACCATTAATAGACTTGTGTGTGCAAGAGACCATCTCCTTATTGGGTGTAGTTTCAGGAGACAAATTGACAGTTGTCACTCACATGCATTCCTTTAACCGTTGACAGCACCATAAGATAAAAAGAAGAAAAAAAAAAACTGCTTCATACATTGACTCCCTTTACTTACCTTTACTTGTATCCTCATCTTTGCTTGAAGGCTCAAGCTTCATGCAAAGCAAGGTCCCTCGTTCAAACATTTTTGCAATTCTATCAACCCATTCATTTTTATCAGTCCTTCTTCCTCTATTCTCTCCACATCACTGAACCATCACGGTTATCCAGTCCATCTTTTTTACTTACAATTACTTTCACATCTATTTTAGTTATATAGTGAAAGCTCCTCTCTCCCGCTCAATCCTTCTCTGTCAACTAAAATGACTCATACAGTTTATCTTGCTAGTTTCTACCGTAATCCTTTTGATGGATTTCAATATTACAATTCATATCTGTGATGAGGATTTAGCTCAACAATCCTTTTATAAATTCCAATTGTAGTCTCCAAAATATTTTGTTTCACAGAATCTTGAATCTCTTTCATGTTTTGCCTCACATTCTAATGATCAGTAATATTTACAGTGAAATTTCTTCAAGAGTCAACCCCATCCAATCTTCCCTCCACGCTACGGCTGCCTTTACACCAAGCGAATCGAAACTTCAATTCATGAAGAATCAACACAATTCATGATTCGTCTTGATTCGCCACACTGATTTCAATGCGTTTACACCAAGCGAATTGAGTTGATTAAAATCATGCCGATTTGCTTTTGTTGTAAACGGTTACGTCTAATGCCAGATTCTTTTGGCTTTCATTTACGCTAGTTATATATATATATATATATATATATATATATATATATATATCTATATATATATATATATATATATATATATATATATATATATATATATATATATATATATATATATATATCTTATCTACTTATGAGATTCAGGGTCTCTGTAACACGGTTTTTTGGACTTTGCTCCTTGTCAAAGCATCGGATGTAGCTGGAAAGTTGACATATGTATATTTTACAACCACACACAAATTTTGTCAGCATTATCAATAAACCTAAACCCGATGGTTTGATTTTTATAGAGTAAAAATGAACTAGCCGACGCCACGGCCAATGATTACGAGCCAAGAGTCGAAAAACATTCATTACGTAAGCAAGGTAAACAAACACCTCTTGACTAAATGTTGCCCCGCCCATCCACCAGACAGAAATGCCATCGGCTCTGAAAACCCAAAGACTTTATGAATGGCGGAACGATACATAGATGTGGGTGGGGTAGTCAGTGCTAGCGTAGTAATACTACTGTAGCAGTAGTGCCGCAACAGTATAGCAGTAATATACATGAATTAATCGTTTAGACCAACTGCTGGGATCCTTGAGGATCATTTAGCACTTCTTACAACTACTCGAGAAATTAGTTTTTATAGCGAGAAGTTAAATTTTCTAATCCAACAATGCCCATGGTAGCCTTCAGTGTTATCCTGAATTATAACGAGGCCAAAGTGGGTGGAGCCTCATGAAGTCACCATTCTGACGATAATTATTGGTGAAGGTTTAAAGCCAATATACGGTACCGGCTATTTTTTTCAGTAAATAGGTAGATAGCCAATAAAAAATAAAATTGCTTGACATAGGATATAACAGTTATCAAATCAAGCTATTCCCTACATCTTGTCAATCTGATTGTGACCTATAAAGTAGACTGTAATTTCTTTGGAAACTTATTTTGGGAATTAGACTAATAATCGAAGTGTTTTTGTATTTATTAACATATTTTGTTGGTTTGTTCATTATGACAATTATCAGTGGGGAGGTTCAAGAGTTCATAAAGGTGTGCTGCTTTGCTTGTATTTAAATTTGTATGTCATTGTTGCCAGAGGTTTAGCCTCCGTTACGTATAGCCAATCATCCATCGGGAAACAGGAAGAAATGCTGTTATAAGTTACGTAACGAGTGCGTTCGAAACCTTTTCTCTGAGTAAGTTGGCCCGTCTTCAAAAAAGGTCACTTTTACATTATAAGTACCAAATTTATTCAACCTACGTAGTGCAGAATGCACTCAAAATTTATGTGTTGATATAATATGTACTCTGAATAAGCGTTATATCTATGAAATGCATAGATAAAAAGTTATTGCGAAAAAACCGTGTTACAGAGGCCCTGAATCTCATAGTAGTAACGGTTAGTTTAATAACCTTCAACCTCTCACTATCAATACAATGTCGCTCCAAGAAAACAAAAAAATTCTACCTTTCATTCTCTTCGCTCCCTGTATCATCTCAGTTCATAAAAATGTCAGACATCCAGTGATATAACGCATCAATCTTTCAGACCCCTATTTTCGTACTAGTTCCTTTTGCGCTACAATAAAAATTCTTCATAAATCGTAATTTACACTATACATTTTCACTGCCCCATGTTTGCCACATGTAGTCTCTTCTCTTGCAGATATTTCACACAAATCTTTCTTTAAATTTTTAAAATAGGAAAAAAGATTCGTGGGTCTTTATCCTTTGATAATACCATACTTTGTTGTTCATCCCGTATCAGAGTTGTTCTCATAAATCTTACTTTAAAGTAAAAATGGCCTCTATGAATATTAAGCGACTCCTTGCCCGTATAATTTTAGCTCTTTTCATTATCTGTCTGAGGAAGAATTATCCCACATATCCATTCCCAAGTCTTTCTTCTTTGACAAACGGCAAACCTTAAAATTGCTACAAAGCCACTCAGTTATACTAATACCACCATAATGCAGCTTTTAACTTTTGATATATACCGGCTATTCCTAAGGTCACCCCATTTTTCCAGTTTAACCCTCAGCAGGTTTTTTGGAAAACAATTTTATTTAAATTAATATTCACGCGTTGTTTAAATCTATTTCTTCGATTTCCTACATTCGGTAGCCCTTCAAGATACTGTATCAGGCAAATTGGTTATTATTATTATTATTATTAGTATTAAGTTGTAGGGAAACTGTTATTATGTACATCAGAGTTCAGTACTGATGCATTATCGAATGCAATTAGGTTTTGAGATTGATGATCATTTGACTTATGAATGTTTGAAAATCAGAGGAAAGAGCTGTTCATTTTTTGCAGAAGAGTAATCGTTTTTATGAGAAAGACTGAGCTTATATTTAATTAACATTTTATCTAAGAAAAATCAGATTAAGATTTTAAATACAAGGAAATGGTTAATTCAAATAGTACCGGAACGTGACGCCGAAATAGAGTTCATACGCCTACGTCGGCTCCAAGCCCTGATAAAAGCCGGAGCCTGAGCATAGGCTTAACCCCCGGCTTAAATGGAACCAAGCCTTACTCGAAATCACGAATCGACGAAGAGAATGACGGGAAAAACAAAGCCACATTTTATAGAACTCCATTCATAATGGACTGTAGTTGGGTTTTCATGTCTCCACACTCAAGAGGGTAGTTCCATCAGTGGACCTCATGCGGTGCACTGTATGCATTACTTAAGGTTCTTCGCAGCGCGCCTTCGGCCCCTAGCTGCAACTCCTTTCACTCCTTTTACTGTACCTCCTTTCATTTACTCTTTCTTCATCTTACTTTACACCCTCTCCTAACAATGGATTCATAGTTACACCTTTCAAACCTTATACTGTCAATTTGCATTTCAGCGCTGAATGACCTCGTAGGTCCCAGTGATTGGCCTTTGGTTTAAATTCTATATTCAATTAAATTCCAATGTGTGGTTTTGTTTTTCAATTTTCAAGGGTCGACACTGATGGTTCATTGTAATTGAGAGCAATGCATTTTGTAAGTCAAAAGGGTATAAGTAAAATGAGTCTGTGTATTTTTTTTATGTTAATCTTATTATTAATCATTCCTTGTGATTTGTCCTACCCAAAGGCCCCGAGCGTCCGCATCTGCGAGGCTGCTTGGGTACTGAGGTCGATGCTTCTAGCCCGCGCCCCTCACCTCATGAAAGACCGGAAGCAGCACGGGCGCCAGCAGCCTCGCTGTGTAGTCGGCACAGAGCTCACCGACTGGCTCCTGGCGCTGTCCTCCACGGTTCACTCGAGGTCACAAGCGGCGGCCATGTGGCAGTGCCTGCTCGAGGAAGGGGCGCTCTACCACGGTGAGTGGCGCAGTGTTTTACTCTTCATTTTTTTTGTATATTAGGTCTTTTGTTTAGTTGGCTGACAGGATGTGTTTATAAATCAAAGGTTGTCTTTGGTTTGCGATTAAGCATGTTTTATTCAAATGATATAGATTATTATCAGTTTTAAACATTATTTTGTAGGAATGCTTACGGAGTACTTATAGAACTTGTGTAGTCTGAAAGAATGTTTGGTGAAGAATATTTTATAAAGATATTTCCAGGGTTCAGATTGATTTAGGTTTTATATATCTTACGAATGTATTTTCATCTTAAAATACTTAAAATATTGTTTTTAGTGGATGACAACGGGAATGGCAACTTAATGCCCTTATGTAGTACTTGTAGAAACAAAAAAGAAAAAAAAGAAAAGGATATACGCCTTCCTCCGAATGACGCAGTGATTCACATCTTGAATGAGCGTAGGTTACGGAAATAGGGGAAAATTTAGCTTTTTTCTTTGGGGGGAGGGTCTGAACAAAAGTAACAATAAATGTTCTCATGTCGCTTGATAAAGTAATCTCTCTCTCTCTCTCTCTCTCTCTCTCTCTCTCTCTCTCTCTCTCACAACAACATTCATTTCTTTTTGTCCCCTGTCTGTTACCGTAGCGACAGTCCATTTCATCACAGACCAGATTTCCATGTCTGTTCATTTCGCATCGTGTATCTAACGTCATTCCTTTGTCCTTCAGTCATCACTCAGGGCGCAGCCGTTTGCATGCCAGAAGGCCATTAAGGCGACGCCGTTAAAATGATAAATTTATATCTTTACCACCAGTGGTATCTCAGTCCGGTAGAGTAAATCTCCTCTCTGGAGAGGGTAACTTGCGGTTATTTTTTTTTTTTTTTTTTCGCTTCACCAGTGTCTGTAGGTAGTTTTCTTTTTCCCGTTCTGGTATTTTTTTTTTCGTGTTTATTTTGGTATTATGGATCGTATTTATGATTAGGTTTTATTAATAGCTCTTAGTAATTCGTCAGAGTACTGTTGAATTTTTTGTCTTCCCACATATTTTTCTAGCTCTTCGACTACTTAAAATTGCTTCTAATCAAGTTATATTAGCATATTTTTTTGTATGGAATTGCTGTTGCTATGATATGGTTATACCTTATCCCTTATTCGAATTAATAATAATAATAATAATAATAATAATAATAATAATAATAATAATAATAATAATAATAATAAAAATAATAAAAATAATAATAACAATAATAATAATATAAAACATGTGTAATTCGCATCAGTATCAAAACCCAGGATTGGCAATTCAAGTTTGATCCTTATAATAATTAAAATGATACCCATAATAACCCAGTATTCAAACATTAAATAGATAATTGTGTACTCAGTGCCCTAAATTCGCAATACATATTTGTTTATCACTGTTGTTATTATTTTTAATAGAAATCAGCATACAAAGATGCGTGCAACAGAAAAGAATTTCTAATCACTATAAGGATCAAACTGAATTGACAATCCTGGGTTTGATACTGATGCGAATTACATATGTCTTATATTATTATTATTATTATTATTATTATTATTATTACTATTATTATTATTATTATTATTATTTTTATTTTTATTATTATTATTATTATTATTCATTATCATTATTATTATTAATTCGTAAGGAATAAGGATAAGGTTTTATATATATATATATATATATATATATATATATATATATGTGTGTGTGTGTGTGGTGTATGTGTGTGTGTGTATGTATGTATGTATGTATGTATGTATAAATTAGGAGGAATGTAATGAATGATGATATTTCCAAAACGGCTATATTTCAACAAAATTAATGTTCTAGAATAATCAAAGGCAGAGAGAGCCGGGAAGGAGGAGGAATTGGTAATCCAGTTGCTTCTCCCAGACGAGGTCTTTTTATACTTTTGAATAACTAATGTGAGTTAGAGGTCTTTTCATCTCGAACATTTTCTTGCCGTTTTAAGCTGGTAAAGATTTTGTCATTATATAATATGTTGTTTTAAATATAGTATTATTAGTTAGAATTATTATTATTATTATTATTATTATTATTATTATTATTATTATTAATTAATAATAATAATAATAATAATAATATAATAATAATAATAATAATAATAATAATAATAATATGGAAATATAGCCAGTATCTACAGGCCTATCACCTGCCTACCAATGATGTGGAAGTTACTAACAGGTATCATCAGCGAAAGGCTATACGACTACCTAGAGGAGACAAACACCATCCCCCACCAACATAAAGGCTGCAGAAGGAATTGTAGGGGCACAAAAGACCAGCTCCTGATAGACAAAATGGTAATGAAGAACAGTAAGAGAAGAAAAACCAACCTAAGCATGGCATGGATAGACTATAAGAAAGCCTTCGACATGATACCACACGCATGGCTCATAGAATGTCCGAAAATATAATATGGGGCAGAGGAAAACTCCATCAGCTTCCTCAGAAATACAATGTGCAACTGGAATACAATACTTACAAGCTCTGGAATAAGACTAGCAGAGGTTAATATCAGGAGAGGGATCTTCCAGGGCGACTCACTGTCCCCACTACTCTTCGTAGTAGCCATGATTCCCATGACAAAGGTACTGCAGAAGATGGATGCTAGGTACCAACTCAAGAAAAGAGGCAACAGAATTAACCATCTGATGTTCATGGACGACATCAAGCTGTATGGTAAGAGCATCAAGGAAATAGATACCCTAATCCAGACTGTAAGGATTGTATCTGGGGACATCAGGATGGAGTTTGGAACAGAAAAATGTGCCTTAGTCAACATACAAAAGGGCAAAGTAACAAGGACTGAAGAGATAAAGCTACCAGATGGGAACAACATCAAACACATAGATGAGACGGGATACAAATACCTGGGGATAATAGAAGGAGGGGATATAAAACATCAAGAGATGAAGGACACGATCAGGAAAGAATATATGCAGAGACTCAAGGCGATACTCAAGTCAAAACTCAACGCCGGAAATATGATAAAAGCCAGAAACACATGGGCAATGCCAGTAATCAGATACAGCGCAGGAATAGTGGAATGGACGAAGGCAGAACTTCGCAGCATAGACCAGAAAACGAAGAAACATATGACAATACTCAAAGCACTACACCCAAGAGCAAATACGGACAGACTATACATAACACGAAAGGAAGGAGGAAGGGGACTACTAAGCATAGAGGACTGCGTCAACATCGAGAACAGAGCACTGGGGCAATATATGAAGACCAGTGAAGACGAGTGGCTCAAGAGTGCATGGGAAGAAGGACTGATAAAAGTAGATGAAGACCCAGAAATATGCAGAGATGGGAGAAAGACAAGCAGAACGGAGGAATGGCATAACAAACCAATGCACGGACAATACATGAGGCAGACTAAAGAACTAGCCAGCGATGACACGTGGCAATGGCTACTGAGGGGAGAGCTCAAGAAGGAAACTGAAGGAATGATAACAGCGGCACAAGATCAGGCCCTAAGAACCAGATATGTCCAAAGAACGATAGATGGAAATAACATCTCTCCCATATGTAGGAAGTGCAATACGAAAAATGAAACCATAAACCACATAGCAAGCGAATGTCCGGCACTTGTACAGAACAAGTACAAAAAGAGGCATGATTCAGTAGCAAAAGCCCTCCACTGGAGCCTGTGCAAGAAACACCAGCTACCTTGCAGTAATAAGTGGTACGAACACCAACCTGAAGGAGTGATAGAAAACGATCAGGCAAAGTTCCTCTGGGACTATGGTATCAGAACAGTTAGGGTGATACTGCAAATAGACCAGACGTGACGTTGATTGAAATCAAGAAGAAAGTATCACTCATTGATGTCCCAATACCATGGGACACCAGAGTTGAAGAGAAAGAGAGGGAAAAATGGATAAGTATCAAGACCTGAAAATAGAAATAAGAAGGACATGGGATATGCCAGTGGAAATTGTACCCATAGTCATAGGAACACTAGGCACGATCCCAAGGTTCCTGAAAAGGAATCTGGAAAAACTAGAGGCTGAAGTAGCTCCAGGACTCATGCAGAAGTGTGTGATCCTAGAACGGCGCATATAATAAGAAAAGTGATGGACTCCTAAGGAGGCAGAATGCAACCCGGAACCCCACACTATAAATACCACCCAGTCGAATTAGAGAACTGTGATAGAGCAAAAAAAAAAATAAATAATAATTTAAAAAATCCTCATAGTAGCACGAGTCTTCAAATGGAGAAACAAATCCACAGTTATGTAAATGTACAAATATTATAAATATTATAAATCTAAAAGCAGCAAGGATAGCTTTCGGGAGTGTGTTCGGTTCCCCTTATCAATCTACATAACTGTGGATTTGTTTCTCCTAATAATAATAATAATAATAATAATAATAATAATAATAATAATAATAATAATAATAATAATAATAATAATAATAATAATATTGGTGTACGCAGTCCATTCTTTAAATAGGTTTACTTTTTCTTATTTAGGTCTGGGATTAGGTTTGAACTATGTTGGATATATTTTGATTTTATTGAGTTTTTGAATTATAGCTTTGGTGGTTGGAAGTAGTCAAAAGGTTGAAAATTTTAAAGATTTTGAGAGTTTTTTTTCTCTCTAATGTTTGGCTTAAATTATGGCAAATACTTTTTCATGGCAAGGTATGGTAATGTTCGTATTCGGCTAAAATCTAGCTATCCATTTTGCACTTTATTTCTGTTGCTTTGCCTTTTTGAAAATATGTGAATAGGTGCAGTTATCCAGCTTCGTAATGATACCAAAATCAGTATTGTATCATAAAAAATGATTTTACAAAGACGATTCCAAGAAAACTATCGCGAAAGTCTTCGAAAGAAGTCCTGAATTTTTAAGGACTATTTCTATGCGTCTCACTATGTAAACTGTATATCATTAATAGCTTTGTAAAGTTCGTTTCTCGAAGTGTTGTAGGCTGCATAACAAATTTGGAATTTTTTAGTGCTTTTATTGGCCATATTTATTTTTACTGCAGAACACAGAAATTAGTCTGGCCAATTTCATCTCATAATTTTGACATTTTCATTTTCGTTATTTGTTTTTTGTGATGCGACACAAAAATATATTAATAAAAATGCGTTTTACATAACAGGAATTACCGTTACTATTATAATTACTGCTGATAGAAAGACCCTTCTTATGCAGAGGTTTTCAAGCGTATTAGTAAAATGTTGCAGAGTGTTTTCAAGTTATAAAGATCATAAACTTCAGAACATATACGTAATAAGGGTTGCTTTGTCTCTCTCATTTGCCTTTATTATTAATCAAAAAGAACAGTCTATCACCTAATAAACACATCTGTTTCGGTGACACTACATTTCCCCAAGAGTGTAGTTAGTTGTAATTGGTTGACTTGGTTTGTTGTCGTTTCTGCGCTGAATTGCGTATTTTTCACGTCGAATATTCTAGAGTTCCTAAAATTTACAGAAGAGGAATACCGAAAGAAATCGTGATCATTTTGTGCCAACTAGAGCAGTAGATGATATCCTCCAAACGCCTAAGTGGTGCCAACACATTTGTTTACTCGTTGAAAGTGACGCAGTTGACGCATACTTGACAAAACCACATACTTCACACTTACCCGGACCCCGTAAATAACCAGGCACTTAATTCCCTCGCCTCCCATTTTCCCTGTCATTAGTTAATTGCTGCCAAACAATTACGCACGTCTACTACCCTGACGAGCAAACCAGCAGCTCGCCCATTAGCCAATTACCCGGGTTTAAGTTAACCACTCAGAGACTGCGTCTGCTCTCGGTAACCCCGGAATGGCGTTCTAATTGGCTCCGTCGTGTGTGAATGGGAGATGCTGCTGTGAACGTGAGAAAACCCTTGTGGCAGCGCATTTTATGTTCCCCTTTTAAGTGTGTATGTGTGTGTGTGTGTGTGTGTGTGTGAAAGGGGGTTGATGCTGTGCAGTGAAAAGATAAAAGTGAGTGCGATGCATCTACTCTTGTCACTCCCGTGTATGCGCAGCGCATAAACAACCATGCTCTCTTACGGTAAAATGCCGCGTCTATTTAACCAAAATACCACCTCTCTCTCTCTCTCTCTCTCTCTCTCTCTCTCTCTCTCTCTCAGATTTTTGCTATCCACGTTGTGAGAAACCTTTTGTATTTACGTGGCCGTATTTGTCCCAAGAGGCAACTGTGGCTATTACAATTACATATGTATCTGGTAAACTGTGACCAGTAGATTCTTCATATATTTATTTCAGCCTAAAAACTAATAAAAACGATTGCTCACTAAGCTACGATGGTGAGGATGGGTCTATTCCAGCTCTAATGAATGTATTTGAAAACAACAGGTATATATGTATGTTGTATGTGCGAGAGGCATTAGACTTTTATTCTTCTCGTGGTCAAGTCATTGTGAATATAAGCCCCGGGTTCGTTTTCCGCTACCGGACATCATAATTTCCTCATATTTCTTGCACTCTGATCTTAGGGCTTTGTAGTGACAAGTATATCCCCCCCAAAAAAAAACAAAAAAAAAAAAAAAAAAAAAAAAAAAAAAAAAAAAAAAAAACGCTGAGAATTCGAGAAGTTAGAAGGGTATTCTGGCTATTACAATTACACATGTATTTGGTGAAATTCACCAGTAGATTATAATTATACTATATATATATAGATATATATATATATATATATATATATATATATATGTGTGTGTTGTGTGTGTGTGTGTGTGTGTGTGTGTGTGTGGTGTTTGTGTTTATGGGTGTGTGTTTGTGGGAGACTGACCATATAATGATAACCACAATGCCCTCTTAACATCTCAGTTTTTTCACACTTTTTTGGATACGATTGCCACTAAAAATTCTAAGATCTAAATGAAGTAATTCTGCTCCCTGTAACATGATTCCAACTCGCATTGGGCACCACAGAATGAGGCCACCTGTTTCATAAAAAAGAATGAATTGCATCCAAAGAGGATTGTTATTATTGAAATTTACTGTCTAGCTGTAAACCCTAATTTTTTTTTTCTTGTGGGGTGTGTGTGGGGGCGGGCCTGGTACTTGGACAATAGGTGACAGCTGATTTATCGAACATTTGTCCATGTGCCAACCTTAATGAGAGCACTTGTCAGTAGTCATGTTCTTTGTACACATACTCTCATATTATTTATCAAAATGCCACATCTTGCCCCATGAACTTTTTTATTTTTTTTTTTTTATTTTTTTTTATTTTTAGCAGTATTTTACATGCTGCCCCGTCACTTTTAGGGATTAAGTTAATGTGGATGATTTAGCTATTTCTTTCAGAGGCTTGTAAATATTTCTCAACTAGGTGCCCTAGATACCGACTTGTCAGAGATCTCAGTTTTGCTAGTTTTTTTTCTATATAAATTAGTGAATTGGTAAACGAATATTTTGTTGTTGTTGCTTTTAAAATGGAAAAATCCAAAGACTGTCTAAAGTACCGCCAAAACTGCATTCGGGACTGTCCAAATTCCCTCCAGTACTGCATTTGGCAGTCTAAATTCCCTCCAA
>NC_087217.1:15456457-15461457 GCF_015104395.2 Macrobrachium nipponense
CAGACATAGATAGTAATGAAGCCGATATTGTGCAGGCTATTAATGAAATTAAAAATGGGGCTGCAGCTGGGCCTGATGGTGTCCCTGCTATTTTGTTAAAGAAAATAGTTCATTCTATCGCAAAGCCCCTTGCAATATTATTAAGGCAAAGTGTAGATACAGGCAAAATTTATGATGAGCACAAATTAGCATATATTACCCCTACTTTCAAAAGTGGATCAAGACTAGAGGCAAGTAATTATAGGCCTGTGAGTCAACCATCACTTATTATGAAAGTGTATGAAAGGGTAATGGAGAAAAATATTATGGAACATTTAATAAAAAATAATTTGTTTAATATAGGACAACATGGTTTTGTACCCGGAAAAAGTACACAAACCCAACTGTTAGTCCACCGTGAGAACATATACAAAACTATGAAAAACGGAAAAGAAACAGATGTGGTTTATCTAGACTTTGCAAAAGCTTTTGACAAGGTAGATCATATTATATTAGCGAAGAAAATTAGAAAACATAATATAGTGGACAAAGTAGGAAGATGGTTAAAAGAATTTTTACACAACAGAAAATAGATAGTTATTGCAAACGATGAGAAATCGGATGAAGCTAAGGTAATATCCGGTGTGCCACAAGGTACGGTGCTTAGCTGCATTGCTGTTTGTTATGCTCGGGTCACACATTCACGTATCACGACGGCGTATGCCCACGTATGTGGATCTTGGGCATCATCGCGGTGAAATGACCTTGAACAGCTGGTAAACTGGACACGGGCTAACGGACGTAAAGCCAGCACCGTAAATTGCGCCGCAAATGTACGCGCAAAGAAAGTAAGGTCGGACGTCTACCTGGAACTTACGCCGATCAACTTCACGTCAAGACCACGCCACCGTTGTGGGGCTGTGCTGTTGCCAGGGGTATGAGCACATTACTACAGTTTTCATTTATTTTTAATTTTTATTCTGTTTGAAGCTGCGAAAGACATCTACACACAGCTGAATATTACAGTTGAAAATTATATGCACACAAAATCGAGATTTATTATCATTGAGAGAGAGAGAGAGAGAGAGAGAGAGAGAGAGAGAGAGAGAGAGAGAGAGAGAGAGAGAGATTTACCAAGATATATACTTTCTAATTGTACAACAAAAACATTTCAGTAGACGCAATTAGAATAATGGTTGTAAATGAGCACATCACTGATTATATATTAACCCCATTTCTGAATGATATTTATAGCAATAACCAGGTAACCAGTCGACAAGGAATACCATACGTAGTTTTAGGAATTATGATTTATGAACGCTTTGGGAGCTCTTATATAAGATTAGCACTAGAATTGTCTTGCTTCGATTTTACCATTCAGACATACACTTAGACTTATAAAACTGTTGACTATGGGCGATTTATATTTAAGCGATATAGAATAACATCTAATAACTTATCAAACATTCTTAAAAATAAATAGGAATTCTACCTATTTCAAGATAATAATTTTTAGATGTATATAGGAATTCCTCTTAGATATTTACATTATTTGTTACACCATCATTGTAAGACTGCTATTCAGAAGAAATAAATATCTTCGACACTTCCATAATCTGAAAATACCGTGTTACCGGGAAAGTGTTCATGTGTGTGTGTGTGAAAGTTATTCTAGCAGATTATACTATACGTTTGCTGTCTACAAGTGAAGTCTTTTGTTATTTTTGGCCTAAACAGTAAAGGTTATTTCAAAAAGGACTACTAGACATCCTAACAATTGTCTTCGGCAGAAATTTCCCCAGTATTTTTATATTTCCCACTCGCCTTTTATTGAAACCTTGTCTCCATATTCTGAATCGTGATCAGCCACCTGAGACAGAGAAACAGCCCCTGGGCTATGAAGCCATTAGTCCTGCTCCCACACAAATGGTTCGCACTGCATGGGTCCAACCCGGGATTATTCATAGCCTAAAGGAAACCTTACCAATAACACCAGGCCCCAACTCCTCTACTGTTCCTGAGTTGCTAATCACAAATTAATTTCTTACTGGAGCAGGTGTGACAGACGACGTATAGGCGGTAGATGCCGGAATCCCGGTTGTTGATTTCTGGTTGAGATTTGTGTACCGGAACGCTGGAATACTACCTTGGGAATAGAGCCTGGGATTACCCTGTATCCCTCTGACAGATTCCAATTCATTGTTTGATTGATGATAGCGGTCAAAAGTCAGGAGAAAGTGGAAATCGTATTAGGAGCCAGTGCTAAAGGAATATTCCAAAATCCGCCATTGTCAATGAAAGAAATAACTGAGACCGTCAGGTCTTGGGATAATCCTGTGGCCATATTTTCAAGTTGATTTTCCAACAGATGACCCGGGGGCGCCGACCTGACCTTTTATACCACGCTACAGCGTTGCCATGTCGTACAGGGTTGTAAATGTGTGAATCGGTTTCGCCGTAGGCTGCAGCGCAATTAGGAGGCCCACGTGCTTCGCAGCGGAAAGAAAACAACGACGGCGAACAATGCAGGTGACCCTAGCGCGTACCCCGCAGCAGTCACCGTGGGTCCCACGTGCAATGCCTGGAGCTACGTCAGGTGACATTTGGCGTGACCACCCACGACTTGTTTTGAACATTTCAAAACTGGAGCGGGCTACGGCGCCCTAGTGGGCGGAGCTTAGCACCCGGACGACACGTCACCGTACGTCTACGATTTTACGTTAGTTTTACGTTACATTTACGGTTTACTGACGTAAGCTGTTGCCAACTACCAATTTCCGTTCATGCGTGGGCGTACGTGCGTTGATACGTGAATGTGTGACCTTAGCATTATTATGATGGCAGACATAGACAGTTATGTTAAGGACTCGGTAGTGAGTAGTTTCGCTGATGACACAAGAATAAGTAGAGAAATTACTTGTGATGAAGATAGGAACGCGCTACAAAGAGACCTTAACAAAGTATATGAATGGACAGATGTAAATAGGATGGTATTTAACTCTAATAAATTTGATTCGATAAATTACGGAGATAGAGAAGGAAAGCTATATGCACATAGGGGACCTAATAACGAGACAATCACACATAAGGAAGTGTGATGATGAATAGGAACATGTTATGCAATGATCAAATAGCAATTCTATTGGCAAAATGTAAAGCAAAAATTACGGCACTTCAAAACAAGAAAAGCTGAACACATGATTATGCTTTATAAAACTTATGTTCGTAGTCCACTTGAATATTGCAATACGATATGGTACCTACACTATCAAAAGGGTATTGCGCAAATAGAGAGTGTACAAAGGTCCTTTACAGCTAGAATAGAAGAAGTTAAGGATCTTAACTACTGGGAAAGACTACAATTTTTAAAATTATATAGTCTAGAAAAGAGAAAAGAACGCTGCATAATAATTCAGGCATGGAAACAGATAGAAGGAATAGCCGAAAACATCATGGAGCTAAAAATATCAGAAAGAGCAAGCAGAGGTAGATTAATAGTGCCCAAAACTATACCAGGAAAAGTAAGGAAAGCACACAGGACATTAATCCACTACGCACCAGCATCGACAATGCAGCGTCTATTCAATGCGTTGCCAGCTCATCTGAGGAATATATCAGGAAGTGAGCGTAAATGTGTTTAAGAATAAGCTCGACAAATATCTAAACTGCATCCCAGACCATTCAAGATTGGAAGATGCAAAATATACTGGAAGATGCAGTAGCAACTCTCTGGTAGACATTAGAGGTGCCTCACACTGAGGGACCTGGGGGAACCCGAACAAGATGTAAGGTCTGTAAGGTCCCTCTCCTGACATTTGTTTCATAGTGCAACTACGAGGTTTTCCTCCGTTACACCTTGCAAACCTACCTACTTTCAATTTCCTTAACAGCGTTGAATGACCTCAAAGGTGCCAGTGCTTGGACGTTGTCCTAAACTCTATATTCCATTTCCATATTTTGGTCTGATTACGAGCGAAGCGAAGCTATGAATGGGAGCGGGCTCATTTCTGGGAGCCTGGCCCCACCCGGCCCTAACGCTATTCAAACGCTTATATCTCTAAAAGTATTAAAGATCAAAGAAACATTCTTTCGGCAGAGAAACCTTACATCTTTTAAATTTCATCCCATACAAGATTTACTTTTAAAATATCCTAAATTCACATATAAATGTTTTAATGATCGCATTATATTTTTCTCAAAATTGATGATTTCAGCGAATTCGATCATTTTCTCGAATACTAGGCGTAGTTAAACTGTCTTCTCACCTCCGCTAGAAAGAAGCTTTTCGCATTGTATCTTTTGTCATATTATTAGCTGTTTGATATTGGAAGACTTTAAAATGCAATTAACGATAACGTTTTATGTAGCAGAGAGTTCCGAGACGCCTGGTTAACCCTTTGATGGTTTAACTTGAAACTTAGCGAGTTATTGCCTTTAGTGTGCCCCACTGGTAAATAAATTTGTATTTATTTTATCCTCTCTGAGTTAGTTGTTATTATTACCATTTTATAACTGTTAAGGATATTGCTATCTCGTATATTTTTCACTTTATTTTTCCGATCTCAGTAATAATAATAATAGCGCCTCAGTGGTATGGTCGGTTTGGTCTAGGCCTGCCACCTCGGTGGCCGCGAGTTCAATTCTTGGGCATTCCATTGAGGGGTCAGAGATGTCTATTTCTAGTGATACAAGTTCACTCTCGATGTGGTTCGGAAGTCACGTAAAGCCGTTGGTCCCGTTGTTGAATAACCACTGGTTCCGTGCAACGTAAAAACACCATACAAACAAACAAATAATAATAATAATAATAATAATAATAATAATAATACATTAGCAACGTCAAGTATAATGACGAATCTATCTAGTTCCTCTGAGATCACCTTATTTCCTGGAAATATGCTGTGTTAATAAAAAAAAAATTCCAATGTCAGTTTGCAAAATAATTGTCGTACTTAATTTTGCACCTGATTGGTCCACCAGCTAAAGAACGATTTAATATTTTTCCTCTTTCTCTTTCACTC
>NC_087217.1:15463957-15471457 GCF_015104395.2 Macrobrachium nipponense
AATATATATATATATATATATATATATAGATATGATATATATATATATATATATATATTATATTCATGTGTGTGTTTGTATTTATTTATGCATATTATTAATATGTATATATATATATATATATATTATATATATATATAGATATATATATATATATATATCTATATATAATATATATATTATATATAGATTATATATATATATATATATATATATATATATATATCTATATATATTATATATATATCTCCCTATATATATATATATCTATCTATATATATCTACATATATATATATATATATACACACACTATTGAATGACTTAACAGCATTTTCAGTAAACTGACTCATAGCAAGAATAACAATATGAAAATAATTAAGAGAGAGAGAGAGAGAGAAGAATGAGAGAGAGAGGAGAGGAGAGGAGGAGAGCGAGGAGAGAGAGAAGGAAGAGAGAGGGGGAAGAGAGACTTGAGAGAGAGAGAGAGAGAGAGCATTGAAATTCTCCCTACACATCCAGCTACGGGAAAGTTTGAATCGGAACGGAGTTAGCCCGGCCGGAATTGAAAGGCGAAACTTAGAGGCCTATCAGAATATCAAGTACATTATGGAGCCCGACTTCGGGGGAGGGCCTCTAGGCTAAAGAGGGACTCGTGAGGATTTTCTTAAAAGATTTATTTTACTCACTTTATAGTGCGTTAATCGGTTGCGTCTCATTTTTTATGTTAACTAATTAAGATACCTTATCTTTTATTATAAGGAAATATTTTACTATGGGTTACATAAAACAATACAAAATCTTACAATGTTAACGAAGTAGGTTTTCAAACATTTTCCATTTGTAGGTAAATGTTGACGTTCAGTATGGTAGCGCTTGCCTCGTCAGTCATCTGGGCAGTTAAATCTAATATTATGTGGTGGTGGTGGTGGTGTTGTTTTTTTTTTTTTATAGCAAGTGCTTTTCGTTCATGTCTGGTAGTCGTTTTGTGAGTTGTCAAGACTGCATTCTTCATGAAAGCCCTTAATAAAGGTTTTCCTGAAACGGAAGAGTATTCAATATCCCCAAGCACTACCTGAGCTCTGCTGTTGACATTCGTGCCTGAATAACGCATCATTTATCGTTCCACCTGAAGGGAAACAATTATCTGGTTGGACGGTTCGCCAAAGCTCTCCTGAGCAGCGGGTATACAGTATTAGTCTGACATTACACCTAACCCAGAATTCCTTGATAAATTGTGCAACATCTGGACCATCCAGAGAGCAGCTGAAGTCTACAATTTTAATATCATTCACATGCCCCGTTACTACAAGGCGGATGAAAAGGTCATGAAAATGTCGTCAACCGACACAGCAAACCAGAATCCAAAGCTTCTAAGATATATTTAGGTTTATAAGAGCATTAAGACGTCCTACCTTCATTTAGAAAATCATGGCCCCCGTCAGAACGACTGAGCCCCCTTTAAAATGACCCGGTCATGTCCCAATTCTGCGATTATAAGATTAGCATGCCCCACTTACTTAAAGGAATGAATTGGACCAAGGTCAGCATTCGTCTCTGTGAAGTTTGAAGCAGTGCTATGAACAGTCACCTCAGGAAGACCTATAATAGCTACAGTCAACACCGGTACTATACAAGGAAAACAACCCGCAGCTGTTATCAAGAGATTCGTCTTGATCTGTCCAACGTTGTCCAGTGCGATGCTCACCTGTGCATAATGAACGCTTACTTTACAAATGCCATCTTCAATTTTCGTTACAGATCTGAACTCAGCCCAAATTTAGGGATTGAATTCGGCAGCCAAGAGTGGTGGAAAAGCTTTTCTTCATAACACACACAGAGAGAGAGAGAGAGAGAGAGAGAGAGAGAGAGAGAGAGAATACTGATTTTATTTAAGTATGGTAGCATACCCACTGCTTTACTCTCCGGAATGTAATTCAATTATGTATTACACTCCTTTGACACGCTCATTAACTGACAGTTCACATTTGCCTGGAATCGTTTGCCTGAATGGCACTGGCTTTGTGCTATACGATAAGCCATGAATCAAATCGAATTACACAGGTTGGAAACGTTGTTGGAAGTGCCCTCCTACTCTTCCCCCCCCCACCCCCCCCCCCCCCCCACCACCTCTCTCTCTCTCTCTCTCTCTCTCTCTCTCTCTCTCTCTCTCTCAGGAGACTTCCTCATCCGGATCTTCTTGGAAATGTACGCCGGAATTGCTTGTATCTGGCCGTTGTCAAGGGGTTTTTCCTATTTCATACACAAGTGCATTAGAAATACATTCTCTCTCTCCCGTCACATACACGTATTTACACTCTAGTAGGAAAATAGAACTCTGAAATAACAATTGAAATGCCGCTTGCTGAACGATGTAAACATTATTAGAAAGTAAATGGCGTAATTATGTTTTTGCGAAGATTATATTCGCAGAAAGAGGAACAGAGAGAGGCCAAGGCGTGTGAAATTTTTGATAAAGTAATTTATGGGGGAAATTATCTTTGGGGGTTGTGTGGGGGGGGCGATTATCTAAAATAAAATTATACCTCGCGTATTTGTGGGTAAAGCGCCTCAATGGCGTGATCGGTGTGGTCTTGACCTGCCACCTCGGTGACCGCGAGTTCGATTCTCGGGCATTCCACTGAGGTGTTAAAAGATGCGTATTTCTGGTGATAGACGTTCACTCTCGAAGTGGTTCGGAAGTCACGTAAAGCCGCTGGTCCCGTTGCTGAATAGCCACTGGTTCCATGCAGCGTAAAAACATCATACAAACAAAACAAGTATCCATGGGTAAAAACTATTAAATTATTTAGACATGCCACCGTCCAGCTAGATGCCATACCATATTGCCACCGTCCTCTATATAAGTACGCAAAATGTGGTGCACTGTAGACATTAATTACGGTTCTTTGCAGCATCCCTTCGGCCCCTAGCTGCAACGCCTTTCATTCCTTTTGCTGTACTTCCATTCATATTTTTTCCTATATTTTTCTTTCCACTCTCTCCCATTGATTGTTTCGTTGTGCAACTGCGAGGTTTTCCTCTTGTTACACTTTTCAAGCCTTTCTACTGTTTGTTCCCGTTTCAGCGCTGAATGACCTCATAGGTCCCAGCGTAAGTTCTGTCTACCATTCCATTCCTTATTTTGAATTTGATGACGTAGCTGATACCTTTAAGAGTAATAATAATAATAATAATAATAATAATAATAATAATAATAATAATAATAATAATAATAATAATAATAATAATAATAATAATAATAATAATAATAATAATAATAATAATAATAATAATAATAATAATGATAAAAAAAACATGGAGAAAAGGGTAACAGTTCAATCACAATAAAAATTGAAACGATGAAAATGAATATGTTTTGAAAATTTAAAAAATTTAAAACATTGAGAGTTATGAGTACTTGACATTCTCTCTCTCTCTCTCTCTCTCTCTCTCTCTCTCTCTCTCTCTCTCTCTCTCTCTCTATTTCACTTTATGCATTTCGATGTACAAATGATTCTGTAAAGTCAGTGGATGTCTCAGATTTATACACCGTTCTTGACTTGCAACTGCCAAATGGAAATTGTAGCTTTACTGGAAATACTCTTGCTAATACTTTTTCATGGGGAACTTTGGATTAGAAGATTCATTTTAAAAATTCGCTTGTTTTAGAGCAGTTTGTTAGTACTTTGGGTTGGAAAATTATCTTTGCATGTTTTCTGTTGCATTGTAGACTGAAATTGTCTTTGTTTATTTAAAGATCTGTATAAGCCATTGAAAAAGGTCAGAGATTGGAATAAGGTCACAGATTGAAAAAAAAGTTAGTATTGGAAAAAAAAGTCAGAATTGGAAAAAGTCAGAAGAGATTGGAAAGAAAGTCAGAAATTGACAAAAGTCAGAGATTAGCAAAAGTCAGAGATTGAAGATTGACAAAAGTCAAAGATTAATAAAAGTCAGAAATTGACAAAAGTCAAAGATTAACAAGTCAGAAATTGAAAAAGTCAGATCAACAAAAGTCAGAGATTGACAAAAGTCCGAGATTAACAAAAGTCAGAGGTATACAATAAATCATAGATAAAACGTAAAAGAACGGACAGATCCTTCTGCCTGTTTCTTAACCGCTATATAGACATTTCGACTTTCTAATTAGCAGCTTCTATTTCACTTCCTCGTCGTTTAAACTTCATTTCGTGGCAGTGCATGAAACGAAGTTGCCAAACAAAAGTACAGTTCATTACATTTAAATAGTCCGAAAAATTCCTCCGAAAGGTTGCAGCAGAAGATTGCAGTGTTCAGTTCAACTGCAACGCCGCTCTTTTGAAATCCGAAACAGGATGCGCTCCCTGCAATGTGCCCCTTCAAATCCGAAGCTCTCTCTCTCTCTCTCTCTTCTCGACTTCCTCTCTCTCGCTTCTCTACTCTCTCTCTCTCTCCTTCCTTCCGGTGCTTTTAACAACTGCTAAAACTTCGAGTCCAGTTAGGAACTAGGGATGCTTCCATTTTGTTTGCGTGTGGGCTTTTTTTATTATTATTATTATTATTATTGTTATTTTCTGTACCTTGGGGTTGTGGAATAAATTACTTCGTCTCAAGAAGATCCTGAACTATAAAGATACATTGCCTCTTATTAAAACGAATTATATATATATATATATATATATATATATATATATATATATATATACACATATATGTATATATATCTCTGTGTGTTTGTGTATTATACATGTATATGTTTGCATATATATGTACGTATGTCTGTATGTATATATACTTGTACATGTACAAACATACATGCATATGTTGTGTGTATATATTTATATATATATATATATATATATATATATATATATATATATATATATATATATATATAGAGAGAGAGAGAGAGATGAGAGAGAGAGAGACGAGAAGAGAGAGAGAGAGAGAGAGAGAGAGAGATAAGTTTTTTCATTTAATTTGAAACCATTACAGTTCACCCCTAATTAACTCAGTGAGCGAGAGGAGAAATTCCGCTTTTTCTTGAAAGCATCTTATCGAAGCTGGATGTCGAGATCAAGCAAATGTCTTCACATTTTCTCTTTTCTCACCCACTTAATTCGTGAGGATGAGGTAATGGATTGCTTGCTGCATATTTGCGTTCCGAGTGAGAGCAATGTTAAGATTTAAATGTTCTCTCTTCTTCAATCCATTAGTGAGCTGATTTTATTTTATTTTATATTTTGTATATACAGGGTGTCCATAAAGTCCCAGTACCATTACAAGTATTTATTGCTCAGAATGGTACTGGGTCTTTATGGACACCCTGTATATCTGAAGGTTGTCTCAGTCGCGACATATTGCTGTCCAAATTTCCTGTTCAGTTTCACCTACAACGAAGACATTGTTTTTGACCTTATGAACTCTATGCACATTTTATGTTTATTTATTTGTGAATTTTATCTTTCTTTGGTTATTTCTTTATTTCTTACTGCTCTTCTTGGTCCGTCCTTAAATCTCAGTCGCAGCTTCACAGACATCTCCCCCATCGCTCCGTTTCCCCTCCTCCCCGAATGAGCGCTTTCTAAATATTTCAGCACATGTGCTAGTGGCGTGTCACTTTGTTGGTTAGCTTGCCTGCTCTCATATGGATGTTTCCAGACAGAAGAGAGAGAGAGGAGAGAGAGAGAGAAAGAGAGAGAGAGAGAGAGAGAGAGAGAGAGAGAGAGAGAGGATGAACAAATTGTACTGTTGACCTATCCATCATTTTTATATATGGACCTTTCTATCAGAATATCAGTTAAGAGTTTCTTGCCCACGTTAACCAATAACTGCAAGACATGTTGGCGTATATACAGCTACCATGGTCTTGCATATTGTATACATCAGACCTTAGCAAGTCGTGTTTTAGCGGCTAGCGGCAACAGGTCTCAAATAACATGAAAAGCCTGGAGATAGAGTGTTGGCACAATAGGTTATTCTTCCCATTGCACAAATACTGGGTGTAATCGCTTGCTTTGATCATAGGAATTAATTTATTTGTTAATGGAATGTGGATTTGCATCAGCTGTGGTCATGGACGCCGACTGGTTATATAATATATACTATATATATATAAGTCATATCACATTTCCGTGATTCATATACATATATCGAGCTACAATGTCCTTTAATATCTAATTCGCTCTACCTCGGAATTAATATATTTTCATATATGCTTAACCGAAGGGGAACTTTTTCCTCGATAATAGACTTGCCCTGGATCCTTTCAAATCCAGGAACATCAGTGAAGCTTTACCTACTACACCAGGTTCGCGCCCTGGTCCAGGCAAGTCTATTATCGAGGAAAAATTCCCCTTCGGTTAAGCATATATGAAAATATATTAATTCCGAGGTAGAGCGAATTAGATATTAAAGGACATTGTAGCTCGATATGTACTATTTATATATATATATATATATATATGTATATATATATATATAGATATATATATATATATATATAATAAATGCCCTTGCAACCTCTTGTTCGTTGCTTAGTGGCATATCTTCTCCTTGCTTGTTTTCTTGCTGTTATTGTCATATTCTTACCTTTTATGATCAACGTTCTTGTATAGCAATAGGCGATAACGTCATCTTTGTTGATATTATAGTTTTAGTGATTTTATACTCGTCATTTCTTTTACCTTCATCATAGAGATTGATGTGGTTTCAGATATATGTCAATTATCTCTTCTGCCATTCTATCATCAGTATATTTATGAATGAATGTTTTGCTAGTAATTTGAAAATTGTCGCGTGAATATCATCATCGTCGTCACCATCCTCAAGTTCCTCGTTGAACGAGTGGTACCGTGCTTGCCAACCGATTCGGTAGTCACGAGTTCGATTCCCAGCTCTGCCTACGTGGAATCAGAGGAATTTGTTTCTGGTGATGAGAAATTCATTTCTCGATATAGTGTGGTTCGGATCCCACAATAAGCTGTAGGTCCCGTTGCTAGGTAACCAATTGGTTCCTAGCCACGTAAAAATATCTAATCCTTCGGGCCAGCTCTAGGAGAGCTGTTAATCAGCTCAGTGGTCTGGTTAAACTGAGATATACTTATCACCATCTTCAACGAATCTGTTGCCCTTTACTCTGCTGTAAATATTCACATTTCTAGATTCCACGAAATCTGGCAGGGAAAGGATCGCCCGCTGCTCTCTCTCTCTCTCTCTTAATGAGATCGAGACGCGTCTCATTAATTCCATCTTCAGTGGATCCCTCTCGTCATTAATGAATTTGTAGCGCGGGATTTTTTGTTTACATTTAGGGTCGGCCTAGTCGGGCCGCTGCTCATTTCCCTCCGCGAGCGACGATAATAGTGATGGCAAATGATAACGGCGAGATTATGGTGCGCGATGAGGGTGAATGGTTATGGAAGTGTCGGTGGTAATGGCGGTGATGATGGTAATGGCAGCATGAAGGCAGTAACAAAATGACATTGGACATTTACTGCTGATAGTAAGGATGACACCGATGA